>NC_079191.1:434173622-434373622 GCF_029499605.1 Hyla sarda | reverse complement strand
TCAGAGTTGTGTGATTGTTTCCTTCTTGTTGAGCTGTAGAATCAGAGTTGTGTGATTGTTTCCTGCTTGTTGAGCTGTAGATTCGGAGTTGTGTGATTGTTTCCTGCTTGTTGAGCTGTAGATTCAGAGTTGTGTGATTGTTTTCTGCTTGTTGAGCTGTAGGTTCAGAGTTGTGTGATTGTTTCCTGCTTGTTGCGCTGTAGGTTCAGAGTTGTGTGATTGTTTCCTTCTTGTTGAGCTGTAGGTTCAGAGTTGTGTGATTGTTTCCTGCTTGTTGAGCTGTAGGTTCAAAGTTGTGTGATTGTTTCCTGCTTGTTGAGCTGTAGGTTCAGAGTTGTGTGATTGTTTCCTGCTTGTTGAGCTGTAGATTCAGAGTTGTGTGATTGTATCCTGCTTGTTGAGCTGTAGGTTCAGAGTTGTGTGATTGTTTCCTGCTTGTTGAGCTGTAGGTTCAGAGACATGTGATTGTTTCCTGCTTGTTGAGCTGTAGGTTCAGAGTTGTGTGATTGTTTCCTGCTTGTTGAGCTGTAGGTTCAGAGTTGTGTGATTGTTTCCTGCTTGTTGAGCTGTAGGTTCAGAGACATGTGATTGTTTCCTGCTTGTTGAGCTGTAGGTTCAGAGTTGTGTGATTGTTTCCTGCTTGTTGAGCTGTAGATTCAGAGTTGTGTGATTGTTTCCTTCTTGTTGAGCTGTAGGTTCAGAGTTGTGTGATTGTTTCCTGCTTGTTGAGCTGTAGGTTCAGAGACATGTGATTGTTTCCTGCTTGTTGAGCTGTAGGTTCAGAGTTGTGTGATTGTTTCCTGCTTGTTGAGCTGTAGGTTCAGAGTTGTGTGATTGTTTCCTGCTTGTTGAGCTGTAGATTCAGAGACGTGTGATTGTTTCCTGCTTGTTGAGCTGTAGGTTCAGAGTTGTGTGATTGTTTCCTGCTTCTTGAGCTGTAGATTCAGAGTTGTGTGATTGTTTCCTGCTTGTTGAGCTGTAGGTTCAGAGACGTGTGATTGTTTCCTGCTTGTTGAGCTGTAGGTTCAGAGTTGTGTGATTGTTTCCTGCTTGTTGAGCTGTAGATTCAGAGTTGTGTGATTGTATCCTGCTTGTTGAGCTGTAGGTTCAGAGTTGTGTGATTGTTTCCTGCTTGTTGAGCTGTAGGTTCAGAGACATGTGATTGTTTCCTGCTTGTTGAGCTGTAGATTTAGAGTTGTGTGATTGTTTCCTGCTTGTTGCGCTGTAGGTTCAGAGTTGTGTGATTGTTTCCTGCTTGTTGAGCTGTAGGTTCAGAGTTGTGTGATTGTTTCCTGCTTGTTGAGCTGTAGGTTCAGAGACATGTGATTGTTTCCTGCTTGTTGAGCTGTAGGTTCAGAGTTGTGTGATTGTTTCCTGCTTGTTGAGCTGTAGATTCAGAGTTGTGTGATTGTTTCCTTCTTGTTGAGCTGTAGGTTCAGAGTTGTGTGATTGTTTCCTGCTTGTTGAGCTGTAGGTTCAGAGACATGTGATTGTTTCCTGCTTGTTGAGCTGTAGGTTCAGAGTTGTGTGATTGTTTCCTGCTTGTTGAGCTGTAGGTTCAGAGTTGTGTGATTGTTTCCTGCTTGTTGAGCTGTAGATTCAGAGACGTGTGATTGTTTCCTGCTTGTTGAGCTGTAGGTTCAGAGTTGTGTGATTGTTTCCTGCTTCTTGAGCTGTAGATTCAGAGTTGTGTGATTGTTTCCTGCTTGTTGAGCTGTAGGTTCAGAGACGTGTGATTGTTTCCTGCTTGTTGAGCTGTAGGTTCAGAGTTGTGTGATTGTTTCCTGCTTGTTGAGCTGCAGGTTCAGAGACATGTGGGTTTTTTTCCTGCTTGTTGAGCTGTAGATTCAGAGTTGTGTGATTGTTTCCTGCTTGTTGAGCTGTAGATTCAGAGTTGTGTGATTGTTTCCTTCTTGTTGAGCTGTAGGTTCAGAGTTGTGTGATTGTTTCCTGCTTGTTGAGCTGTAGGTTCAGAGTTGTGTGATTGTTTCCTGCTTGTTGATCTGTAGGTTCAGAGACATGTGATTGTTTCCTGCTTGTTGAGCTGTAGGTTCAGAGACATGTGATTGTTTCCTGCTTGTTGATCTGTAGGTTCAGAGACATGTGATTGTTTCCTGCTTGTTGAGCTGTAGATTCAGAGTTGTGTGATTGTTTCCTGCTTGTTGAGCTGTAGATTCAGAGTTGTGTGATTGTTTCCTTCTTGTTGAGCTGTAGATTCAGAGTTGTGTGATTGTTTCCTGCTTGTTGAGCTGTAGATTCAGAGTTGTGTGATTGTTTCCTTCTTGTTGAGCTGTAGATTCAGAGTTGTGTGATTGTTTCCTGCTTGTTGAGCTGTAGATTCGGAGTTGTGTGATTGTTTCCTGCTTGTTGAGCTGTAGGTTCAGAGTTGTGTGATTGTTTCCTGCTTGTTGAGCTGTAGGTTCAGAGTTGTGTGATTGTTTCCTGCTTGTTGAGCTGTAGGTTCAGAGTTGTGTGATTGTTTCCTGCTTGTTGAGCTGTAGGTTCAGAGTTGTGTGATTGTTTCCTGCTTCTTGAGCTGTAGGTTCAGAGTTGTGTGATTGTTTCCTGCTTGTTGAGCTGTCGGTTCAGAGACATGTGATTGTTTCCTGCTTGTTGAGCTGTAGGTTCAGAGTTGTGTGATTGTTTCCTGCTTGTTGAGCTGTAGGTTCAGAGTTGTGTGATTGTTTCCTGCTTGTTGAGTTGTAGGTTCAGAGCCATGTGATTGTTTCCTGCTTGTTGAGCTGTAGGTTCAGAGTTGTGTGATTGTTTCCTGCTTCTTGAGCTGTAGATTCAGAGTTGTGTGATTGTTTCCTGCTTGTTGAGCTGTCGGTTCAGAGACATGTGATTGTTTCCTGCTTGTTGAGCTGTAGGTTCAGAGTTGTGTGATTGTTTCCTGCTTGTTGAGCTGTAGGTTCAGAGACGTGTGATTGTTTCCTGCTTGTTGAGCTGTAGGTTCAGAGACGTGTGATTGTTTCCTGCTCATGGAGCTGCAGGTTTGGAGCCCAGTGGGTGTTCCCTGCTTATTGTGATGCATGTGGGTGTTCCCTACTTATTGATCTATAGGCTCAGCCCTCAGTTGGTGTTCCCTACTTGTGAAGCTGAGGGTTCAGATCTCAGTTGATGTTCTCTACTTGTTCAGCTGCAAGTTCAGAGTTCAGGGGGAGTTACCTGCTGTAAAACTGCACAGTTCAGCAGGTGTTCCCAACTTGTGGATATGCAGGTTGAGGGCCACGTTGGTGTTCTCTGCTTGTGGAGTTGCAAGTCTGGAGTTCAATTTGTGATTCCTACTTGTCGATCTGCAAGTTGTGGTCTCAATGAGTGTCCCCTATCTGTGGCACTGTAGCTTCGTAACTCAGTAGGTGTTCTATGCTTGCAAAGCTGCAGGTTCAGAGTTCAGTGGGTGTTCCATGCTTGTTGAGCTGTAGGATTAGAGCTCAGTGGTTGTTTCCTGCTTGTTTATGTGGTGGCCCAGTACGGAAGGTGTTACCCCGTACCCTTGCTGTCCTGTCAGGCAGCCTCCTGCAGTGTCCCCCTGGGCCTCCCTTGCACTTGTTCCCCCATGTACATATGTTTCACCAATTGTTATATTATCAAATGTGTAAAGAGGTTTTATAACTTTAAGAAGGTTGTCATGTGACTTGTCATGTGATTGATACCCAGGAGGTATCAGGGACCAGATGACACAAGGGTGGCCTATGGACTCCCTGCTAGTCTCCCCCATATAAGCCCTGGGAGGAGCTAGCTCTCGCTCTCTTGCTTCCTGCTGAGGTCCAGTCAAGCCGAGCCTAAGAGAGTGTCCAGAGTCATAGGAGCCTCAAGTCCAGTTTGCAGCCACAAGCTACAAACCTGCAAGTAAGCCACAGTCACAGTCCTGTCAGTCATCAGTCAAGTCAAGTCAGTCACAGTCATCATTTGTCAAGTCAATGGGGTCTGCATTAAATTGACCCCATCTACTACAAGTCTCAGCAAACCCTTAAGGTCTCTGTGTCACTGGTCACCTCCGTGGGCCCTGGCTGAACTGTATAGACTTTACCATCTGCAGGAAAGTCCAGCACTTGACTCGGGAAACAGGAACTTTTATTTAGGTCCACAGGAGAACATACAGGAACACAAATGCGTGTGACGCGTTTCGGCTTGTTGTCACCAAGCCTTAGTCATACACTAAACAATACTACAAGAGGATCCATTTATGTAGGGAATGGCAAGGGGAGGGGCAACCCAGATACGGTTGCCCGTCACCAGCCACACCCCCACACAATCACAATATGACAAATACATGGGGAAGGTATAAAATTCTATGTCCGTATTCAGACGTGGTAAGAAACACCACACAATAAATAAAAATGTGCATTCCACCTTACAAAAATTTAAAGAAAGGAGACGCTTCCTTAGTACAATGTATGTGTATACTGCGTTCAATCTCAGACTGCTCTGTAATTATCAACATGTATTTTAAAAAATATATTTGATAATGACCTGTGGAAATTATAAAATCATATCAACAGGTCTGGCAGGAGAAAGAACTCTATGAAGCACTAAAGGATATATTGTGAACCAGGTAATAGCACAATGCAGAAGATAGCTAAAAACCAAAATAGATTAATAATGTAGGATAGTATCGAGACGTCTGTTCAAACCCGAGGGGGCTCTCGTATCCAATTTTAAAATCCAAAAGACCTCACGGTCCAGGATTTTTTGTTTTAAGTTGCCACCTCTGGAAGACAGACGGACTCTTTCGATACCTTGTAGTGACATGCAGGACGGATCCCCTCCATGCTTCTCAGCTATGTGCTTAGATACCATTGACACATGACGCGATTGGAAATGATTGACATCTGAAAGGTGTTTTCTCATTCTGACCTTCAGTGGGTTGGTCGTACATCCCACATACTAAATATTGCAATCGCGGCATGTGAATAGGTATATAACACCAGAGGTGTTACAATTGATGAAATGTTTTATGCTGTGGGTATTGCCATTACCAGATGATGTAAAAGTTTTTGAATTGCACATATACCCACAACATATACATCTCGTAGCACCGCACTTGTAAGATCCTACACAGCTTAACCAGGTGGATTTGGTAACTGGCTGCTCCAAAACCAGACTTGGAGGCAACATTTGGCCCAGAGTAGGGGCCCTTCTCGAAACACACTTATAGCCTGACCTGAGAGCTTCCCTAAAATTAGGGTCTATATGTAAGATAGGCATGTACCTATCAATTATCTTTTTGACAGCTCCAAACTCAGTGCTATATTGTGTTGAGAAGACTATAGGCATACTCTCCTCCTTACAATCACAATTTTTCTCGCTCGGCCGAACAAGGTTCTCTCGTTTTTTCTCCCTGGCGATATACATCACCCTGGAGATGGTCCAATTCGGGTAGCCGCGTTGTCGCAGGCGGTTGCCAACGTCAACCGCCTCCCTGGTAAAATCCTCCTCCAGGGTACAGTTACGACGGGCCCGAATCATCTCTCCTACAGGGAGATTCTCGACTACATGTGAGGGGTGGCAGGACGTGGCATGCAGTATTGAATTAACCGCAGTCTTTTTTCTGAAAGTAGTGGAGACTTTACCATCTGTCACTCAGTAAAGCTACCGTTGTCCGTAACTTGGCGTCAGAGTCATTATTGCCCCCCCCCCCCCCCGTGCCTAGCCCAGGATCCAGCGGTATACCTTCGGGTGGTGTGGAGGATAAACCACACCCTGGCGTCACGAATACAAGGGGTTAATGCCATCTGCCCCTAGGGTAATTGCATCTGCCCTGCACCACACACCCCTTTACCACATTTAGGTGCAGGTTCAGAGCTTAGTGGATGTTCCTTACACGTGAAGCTGCAGGTTTAGAGCTTAGTGGGTGTTCACTACTTGTTGACCTACAGGTTGAACTCAGTAAGTGTTTCCTGCTTCTGAAGATGCAGGTTCAGGTCTTAAAGGGGTACTCCGCCCCTAGACACTTTATCCCCAAAGGATAGGGGATAAGATGACTGATAGTGGGGGTCCCGTCACTAGGGACCCCCGCGATCTCGGCTGCGGCACCCCAGACATCCGTGCCGGATGGCTGGTGATGCAGGGCCGAGGCTCGTGGCGTCACAGCCACGCCCCGCTCGTGATGTCACGGCCACGCCCCTTCAATGCAGGTCTATGGGAGGGGGCGTGATGGCAGCCACGCCCCCTCCCATAGACTTGCATTGAAGGGGCGTGGCCGTGATGTCCCGTGCGGGGCATGGCCATGATAAACGAATACCAAGTGCAGCAGGGAGATCGTGGGGACCCCCGTGATCAGACATCTTATCCCCTATACTTTGGGGATAAAATGTCTAGGGGCGGAGTACCCCTTTAATAGGTGTTTCCTAATTGTTCAGCTGCAGGTTCAGAGATCTGTGGGTGTTACCTTCTTGTGGACCTACAGGTACAGTGCCAAGTGGGCGTTCCCAGCTCATAACCTAGTCATATGAAATAGTATTTAAATGGGCACTGTCACCAACTTTATTTTTTGATATGTTGTAGTACTTATGTACTACAACATATCTCTAATATATTTTTATTATTTTTTTTTTTCATTAAAAAGGTTTAATTTACATTTAAAAACCGGCTACTGAAAAAGGACTGATTTTGGAGTGGCAATCAGTCCTTTTTCAGTTAGGCTGCACTCGCTCCCTGCCTGTCAATCAGACAGGCGGGAGCGAACGCATTGGCTCCCCAGCAACTGGCTGGGAGGCCACTCCTCCCGCACATCGCCGCCTCGTTGCCGCCGCTGTCCCTGCACGCCCGCTGCCGTACTCTGCAGTAACTGCAAGTGTAATGAGGGAACGGGGTATGCAGGGCGGGGGAGGAGGGAACGGGCTAGCAAAAAAAATAAAAAATAGGATGGTGGGAGCTACCCTTTAATTATAGATTATTTTCATAGAGACTATACATGTGTGCGCAGTCCTGAACTACCAGGAATATTCGTTGTAGAGTAACCAACCATTTGAGAATTAATTGACAGTCCATATAATAGGAGAAGAGGCATTTTTGCTTTCGAAACAGTGGACACAAGATAATTTGGGAACCTCCCTTTGTGCCACTGAGAATACGTGGTCACATGGCCGTCTAATCGATTACTGAAAAATGACATAAATAGGGCAAAGTTACGCAACCCCTTTCTGGCCTTATTCTTCTATTTCTCTGCCTCCCTAGTAGCCATAATGATGGGGGGGGGGGGGGTCTCTATAAATATCCCTCATTAATATTACAAGGCTATTACCTTGTTCCATGTTATGTTCCCGGGTTGTAGAGCAATTATCATCAACAACAGCTATGACATCGCAAGGAATCGTGTGACCGTCCTGTGAAATGGAACGTGAGGTTGGAGAATTTATAGAGCGCCAGTAAATTATTCCTGCGCTGACAAGTAACGCTGTCACCAGCCGAGCAGCTGCAAGGCGCATTGTATACATCAGGAGAATGGGGCTCCTGCGCTGACAAATAATAGCATGGTGTATGTGGTGCGGGCTCTATACATTACCGAGAGGATTATATTTGGGGAACATGATCATTTCCCCAAATTTTTGCTATTGCACTCCTTATGGTAAATAAAAAAATCTTTCTAATGTACTTTGATTTAAAAAAAAAAATTAAGTTTTCTGTGTTTTAAAAAGCTGCCACTAGGTGTCTCCCTACTTGTCCAGAGCACATTCCCCCCCCCCCCCCCCCCCCCCATCTCTTGCACAGAATTTGGACTCCTGCTGGCCTGGCAGAAGTCCAAAATCAGGAAATGCAGTCTGGAGTTCTGAGGGGTGTGTGTGCAGCCTTAGCCAATCATAGCTCATCTCACACTGAACTGCTCTGGGCTGTGTGTAGCAGAGTGAGGGAGGAAGTTCTCCCCTGTATGGCTTCAGATGATGTCACGCCTGCTGGGGAACGCCCCTTCACAGTCTGTGAATCTGACTGAGACTGAGCAGAAAATACAGAGCAATATCAAGGTAGAAAACTAAAAAATTATAAAAATAAAGGGCGGGGGTGGTTTATCATGATGGGGGCAGCGACCTGGAAGGATTAAAAAATTTAACAAGATCATGAAAGGTACTCTTTTAATAAATATTTTGGTATATTTCTAAGCTATTCATTATGTTGGAAGGATCTTTTGATACTGTGATTAATTTTTAATGTATTTATTATAATTTACAGGACATTTTGTACTCCAGTTATGTCTAGAGCTGCAATCTAAATCTTTTTGGTTTCTCGATGCTGCCCCCTGCTGGTAGTGTATGTGGTCTACTGTACATCTGCAGCTTTAGTTTCATTGATGAGATCCAGTCGGTGTAGAAAGTTACCTTTTTGGTCACCTCTTTGGTGATTAATTTTTTTTTTTTTTTTTTTATGTATCTATTCTATACTTTAAAAAAAATCGGAAATTCTGCAGTTTTCACTCTGACCATTGAGCCTCACGATAGACACTCCCTGTGTGGTGTCCCAGCACCAATGGATGTCCTGTGGCTTTGGACTGTCTCGGGCAGCTTGTACAGTTAGAACTAAATATGTGGGTATAATAATGTCAGATCATATATTTTTCTAAATTAATTTTGTTATTATTATGTGTACATATGTTCTTCATGGAGCTTTACCTTTAATTGAGAGCAGTAAACCCCATGTGACCCTGCCTGCCAATGAGAACCCCAAAAGTCTCCCCTGTATAGTGTTGTGCAGGGGAGGAGTTTCTCAGTCCAGAAAAAGTGCAAACGTGTCACCCTAAAAAATTTGCTCAAAGGATGTGGTCTATCGCAAAGCCCTTCTCCAACAGGAGAGAGCCCCCCCAACAAACCTACCCTTCACCTTCGGGCCAAAAGGCACCTGCAAGGATCCAGGTTCGATGCCTCTTTTCACCGAAGCTACTAAGGGGCCGAAAATGCTCCTGGCTTCAACCTAGGCGTTATCCAAGGTATCAGCCGAGGAGCCGTATACTGATGGCATCTTGACCAAAGCCAAGATGCCCAGGGGTTGCAGGGAGGTGAGGAACCTAATGGCCACACACACCTCCCCTAGACCACCAGGAGGGACACCCAGAAGGGCTACCGCATCCTGACAAACCAGTGTACAAAACAAGACGTAAAAGTGGCACAGTGACAAAACACAGAAAATAAATAAGTGGATGAGTGCAGATATACTGCCCGGTCATCCGGCCGGATCTATAAAAATTTCCCGGACCCTAGCCAGAAGGCCAGGGTACAAAGGGTGAGTGCCAAAGGTGAAGAGTAATGGTGCAGTGCGTTCACTCAGTGAGTTATAACACCCAGTGAGTTTCGGCACCTCAGGGTCACCACTCCCCGAGGCACAGAAGTACCTCGGCTCTACACCCCTCTACCTCATGGCGAGACCCGGAGGAAACAGGTCACATCAGGGCAGCCGTCGAGCTGAATCCTCAGAACCAGCCCCTGAACGCCCCGATACACCTGCCCCCACCATGCAGCACCCATCCCCACCAGCCCCACACCGATGGGACTTCTCCACCAGTATGAAACTGATAAGAACAGATACTACACTTGATCTTAGCCAAAAGGTCCAGTTTCAGTTTCACCCCAGTGAGGCTGGGTTGGAAAACACTGCTCTGAGCATTGCTGTAGGTCTCCCATCCACTGCCCAGACCATGATGCCTGCTGCTTAGCATGCTGGAAGTTGTAGATTTGCAACAGCTGGGGGTGCACTGGTTGGAAAACACTGCCCTGAGCATTGCTGTTGGTCTAACATCCACTGCCCAGACCATGATACCTGCTGCTTAGCATGCTGGGAGTTGTAGTTTTGCAACAGCTGGAGGCTCCAGGTTGGGAAACACTGGATAACAAAAAGGCACTCACGATGGAAATGCCAATGTCACCGATTGCTCTATTCGTGAAAATATCATTATGTATTCTTTCCCCTCCTCCCAGGAATATGACATTTCGAGGCCGATTTCTCTGGGGTGGGGGGAGAGATTTTCAGGCGACGCTTTGTGCATTATGCAGTATGAGGGGCTGAGGACCTGGGATGATATTTTAGGAATGAGCAATCAGCGAAAAAGCGTCTGCCTCCCTGCTATTTATAAAGGAACAATAGACGTGTCAGAATGGAGCACAATTACATGCACGTTCAGAGTGGCACATTCCTGCAGTCACTATTCCCTTATTTGAAGACATTTACAGAGTTGACATGTTACTATTTCTTATATCAACATCACGAAACAATGGAATGATAGATTTTTAAGAGGTTTTGCAAAATGTCTTAAAGATGAATTCCAATTTTAGGAATTTTTCTCCAGCAACAAGGGGGTTCGAAGGATTCACTACAGCTCCTCAATCCTTTAGCAATGGCTGGAAATGGGGAATTGGGTGCAGGGGCTACCTCCTGGTACCTAAGGGTTAATTGGGCATCAGTGACCCATAAAAAGACCCCAGGGTTATAAATGATACAATGACATCTACACAGACAGTAAAACTTCCCCTAGCACTGTGGTCAGGCTCGAACTACACAACTTCCTCTGTAGCATACAGCAGCTGATAAGTACTGGAAGGATTAAGATTTTTTTATATAGAAGTAATTTACTAATTTGTATAACTTTCTGCCACCAGTTGATTTAAAAAAAAAGTTTTTCACTGGAGTACCCCTTTAACCGTGCAAAGCTTTTTTTTCTTCTTTCTAATGAACACCAGCCTTGCATTTAATACACATTAGATGGTTAGTAATTCCTAAAATTGATGGGACCAGCCAAAAAAAAAGCCTAATATGCATGAAAACCTTATGTTTTTGGAGTTTCAGAGAAAATCCAAGAACATGGAGGAAATCCACCAAAAGACCAACTTCATGCCGATATTATCCTTGGTCGAATTCATACCCAGAACCAAAGCGCTCCAAGCAGCAGTACTAACCACTGAGCCATTATAATCCGAAAATTGGGCCGTCATCTCAAAACTAGAATACTATTCCGCTTCTACCATCTACAGTAGATCTTCTGCTTCTATTGGCCTTCAAAGGAGTACGCCATTGTAAAAAAAATAATAATAATAATAATAAAGTAATCAACTGGTGCCAGAAAGTTAAAAAGATTTGTAAATTACTTCTGTTTAAAAATCTTAATCCTTCCAGTACTTATCAGCTGCTGTATGCTCCACAGGAAGTTCTTTTCTTTTTGAATTTCCTTTCTGTCTGACCACAGTGCTCTCTGCTGACACCTCTGTCCATTTTAGGAACTGTCCAGAGTAGGAGCAAATCCCCGTGGCAAACCTCTCCTGCTCTGGACAGTTCCTGACATGGACAGAGGTGTCAACAGAGAGCACTGTGGTCATTCAGAAAGGAAGTTCAAAAAGAAAAGAACTTCCTCTGTAGTATACAGCAGCTGATATGTACTGGAAGAATTAAACGGGTTATCCAGGAAAAAACTTTTTATATATATATATATATATATATATATATATATCAACTGGCTCCAGAAAGTTAAACAGATTTGTAAATTACTTCTTCCTTAATCCTTTCAGTACTTATAAGCTGCTGAAGTTGAGTTGTTCATTTCTGTCTAAGTGCTCTCTGATGACAAGTGTCTCGGGAACCGCCCAGTTTAGAAGCAAATGTGGTGTCCCGGTACCGTATTGCATACCGTACATGGTATGGTGGTCCCCAAAGTCAGAGTAATGTATAGTACTTACCTTGCTAGTGTCGCAGGACCTTCGGTCATGTGACCATGTTAAATCCTCTATGGTATGTTAGAGGACCTTTGGAGGTCCTTGGGTCACATGTTACCCATAATTCTGTGTTAAGGTGATTGACAGCAATATTGGACCAGTTAGCACTAGTCCAGCCCCTGCCCATATAAGGGAGCTGTAGCCAATTATCGCTCTCTTGGGTTGCTGCTCTCGTGGATGCCGGACTAGCAGGACGGATCTGCGCAACTTTCAAAGACGCTAGGCCTGAAAAACCTACCAGCCTCAGCCTAAGCTAAACGGTGAGTTCTAAACTAATCCCCGCTAAAGCGAGTGTGACTACTGGACCGCAACTAAATCCCCTAAATCCAGTGGAACAGCGCATATCAGTCTAAAGACTCAAAACTGCTTAAGGTCCCAACCTTTGTCAATCTCCAAGAGAATTTGCATTTGTAGAGACTGTTCCTGTTGTGAAGTTGCATAAAATCTTCAGTAAAAGTTCCAACTGTTTTCAGCAAACTCTCCGGTTGTGGACATTCCATTATTCTATACCTCCTTTATCGCTCTTGGGAAGGTTGGCAGTGGGACAAGCATTACAGAGGAGCCCTCACCCTGGCGTCACGAATAGCAAGGGTTAATCAGACACCCTTTAGTCACCGCACAGCTACACTCCCTACACCCAACTGCCCCAGGCTATCACACAAATCCCCATAGCAAACCTCTTCTACTCTGCGCAGTTCCCAAGACAAGCAGAGATGTCAGCAGAGAGCACTGTTGCCAGACAGAAAACAACAACTCAACTTCAGCAGCTGCTAATTATTGAAAGGATTAAAGGGGTATTCCAGGCAAAAACTTTTTATATATATATATATATATATATATATATATATATATATATATATATATCAACTGGCTCCGGAACGATAAACAGATTTGTAAATTACTTCTATTAAAGAATCTTACTACTTCCAATAGTTATTAGCTTCTGAAGTTTTCTGTCTAACTGCTCAATGATGATGTCACGTCCCGGGAGCTGTGCATGATGGGAGAATATCCCCATAGGAACTACACAGCTCCCGGGACGTGAGTCATCAGAGAGCAGTTAGACAGAAAACAACAACTCAACTTCAGAAGCTAATAACTATTGGAAGGATTAAGATTTTTTAATAGAAGTAATTTACAAATCTGTTTAACTTTCCGGAGCCAGTTGATTAAAAATAAAAAATAAAATGTTTTCCAGTGGAGTACCCCTTTAAAATGAGCACAGTGTATATTTTCACTGCAGTAATCTCAACGAGAAGGAGAAGTGGAGGGTGAAGGAGCCTCGGCCGGGGAGGGGGCACTTGAGTCACTCGGCCTTGTTTGAAGAAAATTGTTTGCATTCTTCCACTGATTTAAAACTGGAGCCAAGTCTAAGAGAGAAATGTGCGGGGTCCTGTGCCAAGAGCAGCACATTAAACTGATTTGCAGCTCCTTCTATCCTGGTTTCCGCTGGGTGCAGTGCACTTGAGTCAGGCTATGTCTTCCATATGGTTTTCTTAAACAAGGGAGGGGAAAAAAAACAAAAAAACAACGAAAAAAACAAAAAAGACAAAAGCGTCTCAGCATTGAAACCTGCCCTGTCCTTTTAAACACCGCTTTAGAGGGGAAGTCCACCCAAAAGTCATCATCTAAGGCAGTGGTCTTCAATCTGCGGACCTCCAGATGTTGCAAAACTACAACTCCCAGCATGCCCGGACAGCCGTTGGCTGTCCGGGCATGCTGGGAGTTGTAGTTTTGCAACATCTGGAGGTCCGCAGGTTGAAGACCCCTGTCCTAGAGGAATCCCTTAAAGGGTAGCTCCCACCATCCTACTTCCCCAGCAGGCACCACGTCACTGATGCCTGCTGGGGGGGGGGGGGGGGGACTTCCGCCCTTAGTTCATCTACACAGGGTGCCTCCAGCTGTTTCACCACTACAACTCCCAGCTTGCCCTGACATCTATTGGCTGTCAGGGCATGCTGGGAGTTGTAGTATTGAAACAGCTGGAGGCACCCTGTGTAGATAAACTATAAGCTAGTTACATGCGGCGCTACGGCGCTAGCCCGTTCCCTCCGTTCCCCCCCCCCCCCCCCCGCGCGCCGTTGGCTGTCCGGGCATGCTGGGAGTTGTAGTTTTGCAAAATCTGGAGGTCCGCAGGCTGAAGACCACTGATCTAAGGTATCGGGTGGTGTTCTTCACTTAAAGGGGTACTCCGGCACTTAGACATCTTATCCCCTATCCAAAGGATAGGTGGGATAAGATGCCTGATCGCGGGGGTCCCGCCGCCGGGGACCCCTGTGATCTTGCACGCAGCACCCCGTTAAAATCAGTCCCCGGAGCGTGTTCGCTCCGGGTCTGATTACTGTCGATCACAGGGACGGAGTGTTGTGACATCACGGCTCCGCCCCCCATGTGACGTCATGCTCCACTCCCCTCAATGCAAGTCTATGGTAGGGGGCGGGACCGCTGTCATGCCCCCTCCATAGGCTTACATTGAGGGGGCGGAGCGTGATGTCACATGGGGGCGGAGCCGTGACGTCACTATGCTCCGTCCCTGTGATCGCCAGTAATCAGACCCAGAGCGAGAACGCTCCAGGGTGTGATTCTAACAGGGTGTGGCGTGGAAGATCATGGGGTCCCCAGCGGCGGGACCCCCCGCGATTAGGCATCTTATCCCCTGTCCTTTGGACAGGGGATAAGATATCTTAGCGCTGGAGTACCCCTTTAAAGGAATATTCCGTCCCTAGACATCTTATCCCCTATCCAAAGGATAGGAGATAGGATGTCTGATCGCAGGGGGCCCCCACCTCTGGGGACCCCAACAATCTCCCTGCTGCACCCGGTGTTCATTTAGTGCGTCAAGTGCAGCGCCGGACGTTTGTGACGTCACATCCATGCCCCGCTCATGATGTCACGTCACGCCCCCTCCAATAGACTTGTATTGAGGGGGCGTGGTTGTGATGTCACAAGGGGGGCATGGCCATGGTCATCCAGCGTGGAGCGAAGTTTGCTCCGCACACCAGATGTCTGGGGTGCCGCAGTCAAGATGGCGGGGGTCCCCAGCGATCAGACATCTTATCCCCTATCCTTTGGATAGAGGATAAGATGTCTAGGGGCGGAGTACCCCTTTAAGCTTTCAACCCTGCAGAGCATCCAAAGCCCTTCAGTGCCGCTCAAGATTGACATCACTGGGAATCTGACAGAATGTTCTAAACAAAGGGCCCTTCAAGGCTCTGAGTGATGACAAAGAGGTCAGAATGCTCTATAAAAAGCTCCAGACATTTCATTCTGGAAATCGTTGGTGGTGCGGAGTCACAGACTCGTCCAATGCAGGTGGAAGGGGGGGGGGGGGAATATTTAGGACTCATCTATTTGCCAAAACTAAGAGCTATTTCAAAGAGTATCTCTCAAGCCCGACATATTTGTTAACTGATTTCAATGAGAACTGTGCAGTACTTTGGTTTTCCTGTGGTGGCGCTGCAGGAGAATTGAAGACTTGCTGCCGAGTTCCTTCACAAATAACAGCTGATTGCCGGTGTTTCCAGCAGTAGAATCTTCTGCGATCTGCTTATTATCCAGGGACTCTTAATTCTACATCTATGGAATAATAAACTACCAATAGGATTTTGTTATAAGTCCAAATGAATTCCAAATGGACCATCGTTTGTTGAAACCATCGTAGGTTGAGGGATATGTGCAATGTAAAGTATAGGAGGTAATACTCACGTGTCCCGCCGCTCCAGACCCGTCACCGCTGCCCTGGATGTCGCCCTCCATCGCTGTCGCCGCTTCCCCGGGATCCTCGCTCTCAGTCGCCGCCATCACATCGCTACGCTCCTATTGGATGACGGGACGGTGTGCACGACGACGTGATGATGTTGAAGGAGAGTGCATAGCAGGGGACCCCAAAGAGGATGCGCCGGAGCCCCGAGGACATGTAAGAGATCGTCGGGGCACATGGCGCACCGTAAACGGCTATCCGGTGGCAGCTGAAACAGTCTGCGCTGCAGGATAGCCGTTTATGCGATGGCCCCGACATACAAAAGCATCGTATGTTGATGCTGCCTTCAACACGCGATGGCCTCTGAGAGTGATCGTATGCTGAATTGATCGTATGTCGGGGTCATCGTAGGTCGGGGGATCACTGTATAATGGAAGCAACTAAAAATCTACAAATGATTGAAAACTTTTTTACAACATATCATGATGATTAAATATTTTTCAGCTACATAAGTGACAGGAAACCTAAAAGTAAAAGTGCTTCACTGTAACAAATATTCTTGGCGTAATGGTGGAGGAAGATGAAGAAAAGGCCAATCTATTAAAACCCCTTCTTCTCTATTGAATCTCCAAAGAAAAATCCACAATGACAGATGGCATAATTAGGGATAATGTAAGTTCTCCATTGAATGTGACCTATTAAACCCAGCTGAATGTGACGTGCCGGTTTAGCTGGTTAACGACCATGGACGTGTATACTCGTCCATGTGCCGTTAACCGTTGTAAGACGCGGGCTCCCGACTCGAGCCCACGTCAAACCGGCCGGCCCCCAGCTGATTCTTGTAGCTGGGGGGCGGCATTAATAGCCGACATCAGCCGAAATTATCCGGCTATTAACCCTTTAGATTGCAGCTGTCAAAGTTGACAGCGGCGTCTAAAGGAACCTGTGAACACTAACTGGTGGTCCAGTGGGGTGGATCGCCCCCCCCCCCCCGGTCCAATGCCCCCCCCCCCCCCCTGAAGCGCGATCGCAGAGGGCCAATCCACTGTGGAAGTAGTCGGAGGGCTTACCTCTGTACAACACCTGAAACTACTCTATAAGTCCCTGCACCTCCCACTCTTCCCTGGTGGACCTTCAGTGCCATTTGCCTGAGATTAAAAGTACCCTTGTCTGTTTGCCTAGCCTGTGTTCTGACCCTTCCACTACATTACTGACTACGCACCTTTCCGCCTTCCTTGACCTTCTGCTAAGTCCGACTTCATCTCTGCCTCGTCCTATAGTACCTCATCCTATAGCTACCTGTGTGGTCGAGTTGTATCGGGGTAGCAACCTGGGTGTCGCCTGCCGCAGCAAGCCCATCCTGCCTTGCGGCAGGCTCTGGTGAAGACCAGCAACCACACAGGTCAGTGGATCCACATCCAGGAGCGTTACATATGTCTTGACTTTGTTTCTTTTCTCACATTGATCATGTCCTTAAGATTATCTTTCTGGTACCTCTAACTCTACTCCTGTCTCTGACCCTTGGTACACTCTCATCTTATTGCATTCTGAATGCTCTACTGGTAAGGACTCTTGGCTATGTTCCTGATCACACCACTAGTGTACAGTAGAATCCCCCAATAGCGGAGACTTACGGGGGGGGGGGGGGAGTGTCCTCTATTGGGAGGTCTCCTCTATTTAGAAAAATGGGGATAAGATGTCTAGCAGTGGAGTACCCCTTTAAGAGTGAAGCCATAACAGTATCAACAGGTAATGGATTTGAGTCATGCTTATCCTGCCTCCTTACTTGTGGGCATTTTGTGTTACTGAACAAGCAGCCGGCACCAACCCTAGCTACACTCTCATAGTCACTTCCTCTGTTCTGTCACCCAACCTAAACACGGAACACCGCTTCTAAAGCTTCATTTGCGATGTACCATATTGTGTCCTCAGCAATTTCCCTTTGGTAGCAGCAGGGTGTCCTATGTAACTTCCATGCTTTCAGGGAAGCTCTGGCCCAAACATCACCATTTTGGAAGAGAACAACCCCTTTCCTTGCTAGAGACTGAGAAGATGTCAGCCTATAAGTGTCTGGGTTATCCAGGTGTCTTCCACTTCTGCACCTTCTCCAGGGATTGTAAAGCCTTTTATTGACCACCATGGGTTGAATACGTTTATGGTAAGAGAAAGATGCCCACTAGCCCTAATCCCTGGGTTATTCCATTGTATCACGGGAGCTCATTATATCTCCAAGAAATATCTCCATGGAGTCCTCAACCTAATTTTAAGGGGCAAGAAGAGTGGATACACCGCTTTCAGCACTCGGTAGAAGACTGTGATGACCTTTGGTCTACGCAATGACCCAGTAGTTCGGTAATGATATCTTCAGGGATGTTCTTTTAAAGTAATCCTTGGTTTACCTCGATGACTTCCTGATCTATTTCCGGAATCTGAAGACCCATCGACTACATGTCCTCTGTGTAAGAGCTCCTTGTATGTCAAGTCGGAGAGTTACAACTTCTGGAAGATATTATTTATTCTGAGAGTCTTCACATGGATCCAGTCCTGAATTGGCCACAGCTTCTTAGTCTCAAGGGTCTTCTGAGAGTCCTTGGCTTTGTGAATGAACGGCTCATATGGAACATTTCCAGAAAGAAACAAATAGCTGACACAGATCGGATTGTGTGCGGAATGTTCCAACTCCCTGTACTCTCCCTGCAGATAGAAAAGAAGGAATATATATCTTATAGCTTCATTTCCCCAATAGGCGTGAAACAATTGTAGCCCTGGTTGAACGTCCCCCGCCTCACCTTGATCATCGCTCCCCTGAACATATCCCGCTACCGTATGGGATTGTTTGACATTGATATAAAGCCTCTTATGAATCCATCATTATAGACACTATCTGAAGTTGTTTACCTGTGGCCAAGGAGCTCTGCTGTGCACCACCTTCAAATGACATAGCTGCAGCGGCGGAAGCTGAACCCCGGCTAGAGGAAGTTCGACATTGCATGAAACAGTCTGTCCCGGACCTCATTCCCGCCGTACCTGCCCGTACCCTTTCTGCACCGCTTTAAATAAAGCGCACTTCTGGATGGTGAGTGCAGTCTACTGTCTCTTCTTTGTTTCACAATATTGTAGCTATTGGGACTATGCACCCCTGACTCCAGTGACTTACGAGTCGCTACAGCTCCACCTCCTTAGTTACCTAGTAAAGAAGTGCCGTCTGCCTTCTGCACATCTCTTTCTGCTTCTATATGTATACTGCTGCTATTGCTATGGGGTCAGGATATATATCAATTATACACCTGCTCTTCAGCTCTATCTGTATACTACTTCTATTTCTATGGGATCAGGATATAATAATATTACATAACATGATGTCACAGCAATCTCCAAAAATGCGCTGGACAAAATTATTGGCACCCGTAACTTAATATTTGGCCGCACACCCTTTGGAAAAAATAACTGAAATCAGTCGCTTCCTATAACCATCAATAAACTTCTTACACCTCTCAGCCGGAATGTTGGACCACTCTTCCTATAATCATCAATAAGCTTCTTACACCTCTCAGCCGGAATGTTGGACCACTCTTCCTTTACAAACTGCTCCAGGTCTCTCTTATTGGACGGCGCCTTTTCCCAACAGTAATTATAAGATCTCTCCACAGGTGTTCAATGGGATTTAGATCTGGACTCATTGCTGACACTTCAGAACTCTCCAGCACTTTGTTGTCATCCATTTCTGGGGCTTTTTAACGTATGTTTGGGGTCATTGTCCTGCTGGAAGACTCAAGATCTTGGACACATACCCAGCTTTCTGACACTGGGCTGTACAGTGCGACCCAAAATCCATTGGTGATCCTCCGATTTCATGATGTCTTGTACACATTCAAGGCCCCCAGTGCCAGAGGCAGCAAAACAACCCAAAACATCACTGACCTCCACCATATTTCACTGTAGATTCTGTGTTCTTTTCTTTGTAGGCCTCATTCTGTTTTCGTTAAACAGTAGAATGATGTCCTTTACCAAAAAGCTCTATCTTAGTCTCATCTGTCCAGATGACGTTTTCCCCAGAAGGATTTTGGCTTACTCAAAATGTAGTCTTGCTTTTTTATGTCTCTGTGTCAGCAGTGGGGTCCTCCTGGGTCTCCTCCATAGTGGGGTCCTCCTGGGTCTCCTGCCATAGTGGGGTCCTCCTGGGTCTCCTCCATAGTGGGGTCCTCCTGGGTCTCCTCCATAGTGGGGTCCTCCTGGGTCTCCTCCATAGTGGGGTCCTCCTGGGTCTCCTCCATAGCGTTTAATTTCATTTAAATGTTGAGGGATAGTTCGCGCTGACACTGATGCTCCCTGAGCCTGCAGGACAGCTTGAATATCTTTGGAACTTGTTTGGGGCTGCTTATCCACCATCCGGACTATCCTGCGTTGACACCTTTCATACATTTTTCTCTTCCGCCCACGCCCAGGGAGATTACTACAGTGCCATGGGTTGTAAACTTCTTGATAATGTTGCGCACTGTGGACAAAAGGAAATCTAGATCTCTGGAGATGGACTTGTAACCTTGAGATTGTTGATATTTTTCCACAATTTTGGTTCTGAAGTCCTCAGACAGTTCTCTTCTCCTCTTTCTGTTGTCCATGCTTAGTGTGGCACACACAGACACACAATGCAAAGACTAAGTGAACTTCTCTCCTTTTTATCTGCTTTCAGGTGATTTTTATATTGCCCACACCTGTTACTTGCCCCAGGTGAGTATAAAGGAACATCACATGCTTGAAACAATCTTATTTTTCCACAATTTTGAAAGGTGCCAATAATTTTGTCCAGACCATTTTTGGAATTTGGTGACATTATGTCCAATTTGCTTTTTTTCCTCCTTTTTTGGTTTAGTTCCAATACACACAAAGGGAATAAACATGTGTATAGCAAAACCTGTGTTACTGCAATCCTTTTCTGTGAGAAATACTTCATTTGTAGAAAAATTTCAGGGGTGCCAACATTTATGGCCATGACTGTATACACCTCTCCTCCAGCTCTATCTGTATACTGCTACTGTTTTTTTCTATGGGATCAGGATATATAGTAGTCACACACCTCCCCTCCCAGCTCTATCTGTATACTGCTGCTATATCTATGGGATCAAGATAAATAGTAGTTATACACCTCCTCTCCAGCTCTATCTGTATACTGCTGCTGCTATCTCTATGGGATAAGAATATAAAGTAGTTATACACCTCCTTCAGCTCTATCTGTATACTGCTGCTATATTTATGGGATCGGGATATATAGTAGTCATACACCTCCCCTCCCAGCTCTATCTGTATACTGCTGCTGATATCTCTAAAGAATATATATATATATATATATATATATATATATATATATTAGTAATGCACTTTACCTGAGACTGTGTTCACATTGTGTTTTTTTGCTGTCATTTTTTTGTTCTTGCTGTCATTTTCTCAGCATCCTGACAATAATGGTCATATTTTACAGCAATTGCACAACAGCAGTTGACAGTAAAAGTAAATCATTTTTAACACAACTTTGGAATATCACAACAAAAACAGCCAAAATGCTGTAAACATGAGTGGAAAATGCAGTAAGAATTCAACGTGTGAACACAGCCTAAAAGCTGCACTTACTTATTAGTCTAATCAGTGCACCTGGATGTACTCAAGATCCAGCAGCCTAATTATATGACCAGGTGCAGTGATAAGACTCCACCCACCCTCTTTCTGCAAAGCCAGAGGATTCATGGGAAATGTAGGCAGCAATACAGAACCACTTCTGTTAGGGTTTTGCAAACCAACATGGAGCTAAAACAGGTAAACACAAGGCGTACACAAGAACCTCTACATTATTCTCTAATAATAAACTATGATGGACTATATAAGCAAAAAAAGGATGAAATGTCTAAATGGCTGTAAATAAAAGTGAATTTTCTCCTTCACATTTCCCACACATGTCCGCAGAGTCTATGCAGTATTTGTCATTGATGAATCCTCTGGAGCTCGGGCGAATATCTCACTGGGGGTCGTACAATAGATTTATTTACTGACATGGATCCCGAGCAGACCACATGCTGCAGGTTTTTCTATGCTGAAAATTAAAGGGGTACTCCAGTGGGAAAAAATTTTTTTTTTAAATCAACTGGTGCCAGAAAGTTAAACAAATTAGTAAATTACTTCTATTTAAACATCTTAATCCTTCCAGTACTTATCAGCCGCTGTATGCTCCACAGGAAGTTCTTTTTTTTATGTCTTTTTTGTCTGACACCTCTGTCCATATCAGGAACTGTCCAGAGCACGAGAAAATCCCCATAGCAAACCTCTCCTGCTCTGGACAGTTCCTGATATGGACAAAGGTGTCAGCAGAGAGCACTGTGGTCAGACAAAAAAGACATTAAAAAAAGAAAAGAACTTCCTGTGGGGCATACAGCAGCTGATAAGTACTGGAAGGATTAAGCTTTTTAAATAGAAGTGATTTACAAATCTGTTTAACTTTCTGGCACCAGTTGATTTAAAAAAATAATGTTTTTCACTGGAGTACCCCTTTAATATAAAAGACACCTACATAGGGAAAAAAAACAGAGAAAAAAACCATTACGAAAATTGCAGTTTAATTCTCCAGCCAGCTCCCCCGAAATAATCCTCCAAGCTTCCGTCTCATACGGACCCTCCATTACCATCATTCATGTGTGCACAGCGCTCAACGGACGGCCGTAATTCACAATCAGATATTGAAGCACCACAAATAACACAGATAAGCTTCCCATGGAAATGTACAGACCAGTGGTCTTCAACCTGCGGACCTCCAGATGTTGCAAAACTACAACTCCCAGCATGCCCGGATAGCCATTGTATATAGGAGCAGTATTATAGTAGTTATATTCTTGTATATAGGGGCAGTATTATAGTAGTTATATTCTTGTATATAGGAGCAGTATTATAGTAGTTATATTCTTGTATATAGGGGCAGTATTATAGTAGTTATATTCTTGTATATAGGAGCAGTATTATAGTAGATATATTCTTGTATATAGGGGGCAGTATTATAGTAGTTATATTCTTGTATATAGGAGCAGTATTATAGTAGATATATTCTTGTATATAGGGGGCAGTATTATAGTAGTTATATTCTTGTATATAGGCGCAGTATTATTGTAGTTATATTCTTGTATATAGGAGCAGTATTATAGTAGTTATATTCTTGTATATAGGAGCAGTATTATAGTAGTTATATTCTTGTATATAGAAGCAGTATTATAGTAGTTATATTCTTGTATATAGGAGGTAGTATTATAGTAGTTATATTCTTGTATATAGGAGCAGTATTATAGTAGTTATATTCTTGTATATAGGAGGCAGTATTATAGTAGTTATATTCTTGTATATAGGAGCAGTATTATAGTAGTTATATTCTTGTATATAGGAGGCAGTATTATAGTAGTTATATTCTTGTATATAGGAGCAGTATTATAGTAGTTATATTCTTGTATATAGGAGCAGTATTATAGCAGTTATATTCTTGTATATAGGGGCAGTATTATAGTAGTTATATTCTTGTATATAGGAGCAGTATTGTAGTAGTTATATTCTTGTATACAGGAGCAGTATTATAGTAGTTATATTCCTGTATATAGGAGCAGTATTATAGTAGTTATATTCTTGTATATAGGAGCAGTATTATAGTAGTTATATTCTTGTATATAGGAGCAGTATTATAGTAGTTATATTCTTGTATATAGGAGCAGTATTATAGTAGTTATATTCTTGTATATAGGAGCAGTATTATAGTAGTTATATTCTTGTATATATTGGCAGTATATTATAGTAGTTATATTCTTGTATATAGGAGCAGTATTATAGTAGTTATATTCTTGTATATAGGAGCAGTATTATAGTAGTTATATTCTTGTATATAGGAGGTAGTATTATAGTAGTTATATTCTTGTATATAGGAGGAGTATTATAGTAGTTATATTCTTGTATATAGGAGCAGTATTATAGTAGTTATATTCTTGTATATAGGAGGCAGTATTATAGTAGTTATATTCTTGTATATAGGAGCAGTATTATAGTAGTTATATTCTTGTATATAGGAGCAGTATTATAGTAGTTATATTCTTGTATATAGGGGCAGTATTATAGTAGTTATATTCTTGTATATAGGAGCAGTATTATAGTAGTTATATTCTTGTATATAGGGGCAGTATTATAGTAGTTATATTCTTGTATATAGGAGCAGTATTATAGTAGTTATATTCTTGTATATAGGGGCAGTATTATAGTAGTTATATTCTTGTATATAGGAGCAGTATTATAGTAGTTATATTCTTGTATATAGGGGCAGTATTATAGTAGTTATATTCTTGTATATAGGAGCAGTATTATAGTAGTTATATTCTTGTATATAGGGCCAGTATTGTAGTAGTTATATTCCTGTATATAGGAGCAGTATTATAGTAGTTATATTCCTGTACATACTGTAGGAGGCAGTAATACAGTATGTTATATTTTTATATTTTTAAACATAGAGCAGCATTACAGCAGTGACATTCTCCGGTACTGTGTAGGAGGCAGTATTACTACAGAATGTGTGAATATAATAGGAACAATGGTTAATTAATGAGGTTTCTGGTCATTTTAGGTCACAGATCCATTTAGTTTTCCCGTCAGTCCCTAGGACTGTGCTGTGACAAATTTTTGATGTTCTTGATTATAAGGCTAATGGCGTTGTGTCATGTGGAGGACACTTGCAGGGAAATGTGCTCTTGCCAACAGCTCACACAATCTGCAGCCAGCCTCTTTCTTTTGCTTCTTATTTTAATCTTATTACTATGATTCATTCATTATTTTTTTCCATTCATTTAAACTGAATCTGATTTTAAGAAAAAAATGTGCATTGAAGTTTCATGAGGGTCTTTGAGTTTAATTTGACCTATAGAAATCAGCACAAATTAGATGTCTCCAGCCGACATGAAATTGGTTCTAGTACCAGCCCTCGGGTCAAGAAACTGGAAAAATGTAAGTGCTGAAGGTTCTTCTTACATAATAAATATTTTAACAGTTTTGTGGCAGGGATACATTTCTGAGTATATTAATGGTGTTTCTGTAGTGTTTTGTGTTGGTTTTCAAGATTCTGATTGGTATATTCATAATCTCCTACAATATAACTACTATAATACTGCTCCTATATACAAGAATATAACTACTATAATACTGCTCCTATATACAAGAATATAACTACTATAATACTGCTCCTATATACAAGAATATAACTACTATAATACTGCCTCCTATATACAAGAATATAACTACTATAATACTGCTCCTATATACAAGAATATAACTACTATAATACTGCCTCCTATATACAAGAATATAACTACTATAATACTGCTCCTATATACAAGACTATAACTACTATAATACAGCTCCTATATACAAGAATATAACTACTATAATACTGCTCCTATATACAAGAATATAACTACTATAATACTGCCTCCTATATACAAGAATATAACTACTATAATACTGCCTCCTATATACAAGAATATAACTACTATAATACTGCTCCTATATACAAGAATATAACTACTATAATACTGCTCCTATATACAAGAATATAACTACTATAATACTGCTCCTATATACAAGAATATAACTACTATAACACTGCTCCTATATACAAGAATATAACTACTATAATACTGCTCCTATATACAAGAATATAACTACTATAATACTGCTCCTATATACAAGAATATAACTACTATAATACTGCTCCTATATACAAGAATATAACTACTATAATACTGCTCCTATATACAAGAATATAACTTCTATAATACTGCTCCTATATACAAGAATATAACTACTATAATACTGCCTCCTATATACAAGAATATAACTACTATAATACTGCTCCTATATACAAGAATATAACTACTATAATACTGCTCCTATATACAAGAATATAACTACTATAACACTGCTCCTATATACAAGAATATAACTACTATAATACTGCTCCTATATACAAGAATATAACTACTATAATACTGCTCCTATATACAAGAATATAACTACTATAATACTGCTCCTATATACAAGAATATAACTACTATAATACTACTCCTATATACAAGAATATAACTTCTATAATACTGCTCCTATATACAAGAATATAACTACTATAATACTGCCTCCTATATACATGAATATAACTACTATAATACTGCCCCTATATACAAGAATATAACTACTATAATACTGCTCCTATATACAAGAATATAACTACTATAATACTGTTCCTATATACAAGAATATAACTACTATAATACTGCCTCCTATATACAAGAATATAACTACTATAATACTGCCCCCTATATACAAGAATATAACTACTATAATACTGCTCCTATATACAAGAATATAACTACTATAATTCTGCTCCTATATACAAGAATATAACTACTATAATACTGCTCCTATATACAAGAATATATCTACTATAATACTGCCTCCTATATACAAGAATATAGTTAACATATCACTGTCTTATTTAGTGGCATTATTTTTTTTTTCTATATTAAAGGTGTTATACTTTGTGTTACAGGACAGTGGGTGAAGTAATTTTTTGAAGAAGAGATTTACTCCGTTGTTCGTTCCCATCCAGCGATCCTCTCGGCAGCTCACCCAGGATAAATAACTTCATTGTGGGGACGATAGAGAGCACAGACCCCGGCATATATGTTACGGTATAATTATACAGATAATATGAATTTAGAAAGTAACAAAAATTCAACTGAACTGTTGGCAAAAATGTGAAGTACTAAAAAAAAAAGTGTAAGAAAAAGCAATCTAGTGCATTTCTCTGCGTTCTTTTGTACCATTATGAGATAATTTGTGACAAAAACAATAGGAAAACATTTAGTAAAATGAAAGAAAAAACAAAGGACACGCCTTTTTTCAGGGGCTCTGAACTGATTTTTTTGGAAAATTAGGAAAAGAACAACAGAAAATTCAGAAAATGCTAAATAAATAAAAAAAATTTTTGTTAAAACTGGTTTTCCCTAGTGAAAACTAGTTTTGAGTAAATGCCTTTGTAAGAACCAGAATTTACTGCTTTTCCCTAGTGAAAACCAGTTTTTACTAAACGCCTTTTACAAACTAGAATTTACTGCTAATCAAAAACCGAATGTCAATTGAAACTGGTTTAAAGTAGCGAAAACTAGTTTTAACAAAATCACTCAGTTCAAACTGTTTCCACAGAGGTCAAAGTTCATCTAGCTTACACGTGGTGCTTGAGAATGATTCTTTTGGTTGTACAACGTCTGACTCGTGGTGGGTTGACCACTCTGCCTCCGCATACCCGTGTACTCCTCTGCTAAGAACGCTCCTGCAGGTTGACCACGCCGCCTCCACATAACCATGTACCCCTTCTGCTAAGCATGCTTGTGTGGGCCAACCACGTCGCTCTTGCGTACCCGGGTACCCCTCTTTTGATATGCTGTACATCTTGGCAAAACAATAGTTTTTCTAATATACTTCTTTAAAAAATCATATTTTATTATGTCTTTGAAAATCGCGTCACTAGGGGTTCCCATACCTCCTGGGACACTGACGAGTCCCGCAGCGGCAACAGCTTGTCCACGAGTCATGGACAAAGCTGCGGATGGGACTAGCGTTCTGCTGTGTTCGCTCCCGTCCTATCACTTTGCCTGGGCGAGCGTGCGGCTGCCAGGAGCGAGCGTGCATGAATATACAGCATCAGTGCTAGGAGCCTCTGAGGATCACAGCACTAGACCAGTTCCATTTATGGAGTTTCGCTTTAAGGGTCTATTCACACGTACACAATTCTGCGCAGATTTGATGCGCAGGATTTTCTGCTGCAGATTCCAATGTAAACTAAATGACTGAACGCAACTTCAAATCCTGCGCATCAAATCTGCGCAGAATTGTGTACGTGTGAATAGACCCTTAGGGACACCATTATATTTTTCTGTAAATATTTCTACTTTGCTACTGTTATTTATTTTTTCCCTTTTTCTTTCTTTTCTGTGGTGGCAAAGTTCGGCACAGGGGGAAAACAGCTGATGGGATGTGGGATGTTACGGAGCTATAGGCAGTGCAGGACTTCTGTAATATGCTGATGTGGTACCCGGGAGGGTAATGGTGTCTGGGGTGTTGCGATGATAGTGTAGGGTATATTGGTATTAACCCTCAATTGTCGTGACGCCAGAGTGAGGTTTCCTCAATGTAATAATCCTACCACCATTACATATTCTCCGTTATGGTACAATCCCGATTTACCTAGGCTTAGCTCTGTGCCTGATGTTCGTGGGTGGATTAATCAAGGGATCCTATATCTCTCGCAGCTATACGATGGACCGACCCTGAAATCATTTGCCCAGTTGCAGAAGGAGTTTAATTTACCTCACTCTTATTTCTATTGTTATTTACAGCTTAGACACGCCCTGGATACCCAGGCTAGGACTTGTGATTTGACGGTTGGTTCTTCGCTTCATGTGACTGGTTTATTTACCTGTGTCTCTACCAACGGAGTTATATCGACGCTGTATCAGGCTTTATTGTCATCCTATCATGAAGCATACCCCTTAAAGGGGTACTCCGCCCCTAGACATCTTATACCCTATCTAAAGGATAGGGGATAAGATGTTAGATCGCCGCTTCGCTGCTGGGGACCCTGGGGATCGCCGCTGCGGCACCCTGCCATCATTACTGCACAGAGCGATTTTGGGCGATACAGGGGCGGAGCAGCGTGACATCATGGCTCCGCCCCTCATGACATCACAGCCCGTCCCCTTAATGCAAGTCTATGGCAGGGGGCGTGATGACCTCAACGCCCCTTCTCATAGACCTGTATTGACGGGGGTGGGCCGTGACGTCACAAGGGGCGGAGCCGTGACGTAACGACGCTCCGGCCCCTGTATTGCCCGTCATTACGTGCAGAGGGATCTCGCTCTGTGCAGTAATGATAGCGGGGTGCTGCAGCAGCGATCCCCGGGGTCCCCAGCAGCGGGACCCTGGCGATCGGACATCTTATCCCCTATCCTTTGGATATGGGATAAGATGTCTAGGGGCGGAGTACCCCTTTAATGTTAAGGCCAGATGAGAAACAGATGTGGGGCCTCTATCGGGTGAGCAATGGGAACAGATTCTTACGATGACCCAGAGACTGGCTGTTTCTGAGGCTCATCGGGTGTCCCAAATTTTTCTGATACATAGGGTATACCGTACCCCTGCTTTTCTACACAAAATTGGAGTCCGTCCTGCCTCCTGCTGTCCCCGTTGCTCTTTGCCGGATGCTCATTTATTGCATGTTATATGGGAGTGTATACACTTAGGTCAATTCTGGAGGGATGTCGGGCAATTGATTCAAGGGGTATATAACTGTCCGCTACCTTTATCTGCATTGACGTGTATATTGGGTTATCTGGAGGGGTTAGATGAGGATCGTGGTCTGTATCTAGGCATCAGCAGAATTTTGTACCAAGCCCGTAAACTTCTCACTCACCATTGGTTGCGCTCAACACCTCCTACTATATCTGAACATGATCATATAATTAGATTGGAGAAGGGTGGGCATCTTAAGAGGAAGGCCATTAGTAGATTTGAATCTATCTGGGGTCCGTGGATAGATACCCCGGGGTCTGCCATCCACATACCTACGATGAACGCCTATGGAGGTGTTGTTGGGTGGGGTTGGAGAAGCGTCTCATTACTATATGTTTGAGTATGTGTAGACGTATGTTTGTGTGTTGGTTTTCCTTTCCATGTCTGCTGTTTGTTTCCGTGTCTGTTTATGCTTTATATATTCCTGGGAGATTAACCTGGTCGCTTTGTTGTTTTGATGTTTCCCGTGTGTCCTTCTACGCCTTGTTCATTGACCATTTCATTGATTCTAAATGCCTTTATATATAATTCATGCATCTTATGTTATTTCATATGACTGTTTGCATAGCGTGCTGCCTTTTACTGGACAATATTGTTATATTGCTTGTGAAGAGAAGACACGGTGGGGGGTTGGGGGAGAGTGTTGATGCTGTTTTTTTCTGTGGGGGAGGGGGTAGGGGGGGTTATTTCTTGTCTGTGGTGTGTGGTTTTTTTGTGTGTTAAAAAAAATTTCATAATAAAAAATATCTGATTTAAAAAAAAAAAATAATAAATAAATAAAAAATAATCCTACCACCAACCGTCCCACAAACGGCAGGGAGAAATAACGGAATTTGCAGGAGAGAAGCGTGATACAGGTTCCTCACAGTTTTGCTGTGGGATCAATGAGCTTTGGTGCTATCCGCTGTGCTACTATTTTTAGGAGATTTGAGTTTCTAGTAGTCACACAGAATTTGTAGGATTGAGCTTGGAGTAACTCACGGTTTTGTGGCTGCTGGACTTTAGGCTTCAGGCCTAGCTTGATTTGATGGTGATGATGAGATGTGCTTGCCTTCATGTACAGGTCTCAGCAGGAAGGAATTTAGTGGCTGCAGCCCCTTATATATTACGGGGGTGGGACAAAGCTCATTGGTCAGCAGAACCTGTAAATCCTGACCCAGTGAACTCTGGGTATCACATGACCTAAAGGTCCTTAAACCATAGTACAATTTAATGAAAGGCACGTGACCTCTAAGGTCCTATACAGAGATATTCCTATATAACATATTAAATATATATAAATACATTAAATACCATTTATATGAGGAGACTAGGGGTTAACCCTACAGGAGAGCCCTATTGACATGGAGGGACTCCGGCTGAAGGGACTTTAGACAAAGAGAGAGGACCAGGTTCTGTACCGGGACACCACACTGACAGCCAGGGGCGTCACTAGATTAAAACATTCGGGGCCTGTTCCCCAAATAAAAAAGACAAGTCGCCCAAATGTCAGATGCTGAGTGAGTCCATATATCAGTGTTTCCCAAGCAGGGTGCCTCCAGCTGTTGCAAAACTACAGCTCCCAGCATTCTCAGATAGCCAAAGGCTGTCCAGACATGCTAGGAGTTGTAGTCTTGAAACATCGGCTTCGGAAACACCGCCATACACTCAGCAATCTGTCTGCTCAGCTCCTCCCCCTTCTCCGCCCCGCCCCCAATTGTGCATGTGATCTCAGATTCACACAGAGGCCTGCTGGGGTCAGAGGAAAGATTTGAGCCCTGGCCCCTGCCATTTAAGGGTATGTTCACACTGCGGAGATACCGTCTGGCGGCCGCTGCCGGAATTAATTCAGCAGTAGGTCCGTCACCATTGACGGCTATGCAGTGGAATTCCGCGCTGTGAACCGTACCAACAGTGTGAATGGGTCTTCTGCAAGACCTCGTGGAACACCCGTTCACACTGATGGTACGGTTCACAGCACGAAATTCTACTCCCTAAATTCCGCTCACAGAACGTACCCTTCTACTACCCCACCCCACACAATCCCCATGGAGATGTCCTAAATCAATCTGAAACCAGGAGTCAAAGGCTGTAGGAAAGCACTATATTTAAAGGGGTACTCCGGTGAAAACCTTTTTTCTTTTAAATCAACTGGTGGCAGAAAGTTAAACATATTTGTAAATTACTTCTATTAAAAAACTTAATCCTTCCTGTACTTATTAGCTGCTGAATACTACAGAGGAAATTCTTTTCTTTTTGGAATGCTCTCTGATGACATCACGAGCACAGTTCTCTCTGCTGACGTTATTATAATAATAATAACACTTTATTTATTGTTATCCTTAGTGGGATTTGAACCCAAGTCCCCAGCACTGCAAGGCAGCGGTGCTAACCACTGAGCCCCCATGCTGCCCTTAGCATACATCTGCTATGCACGGTTACTAAAATGGACAGAGATGTCAGCAGAGAGCACTGTGCTCGTGATGTCATCAGTGTTCCAAAAAGAAAGGAATTTCCTCTGTAGCATTCGGTAGCTAATAAGTACTGGAAGGATTAAGATTTTTTAATAGAAGTAATTTACAAATATGTTTAACTTTCTGCCACCAGTTGATTTAAAAGACCAAGGTTTTCACCGGAGTACCCCTTTAAGGAAACGGTTGCCTATTATGGGGGGGGACCTCTGCTGCCTACCTAATGTGGGGACATCAACTAGATAGCTAATATGGGGGACTTCTGCTGCCTACCTAATGTGGGGAGTTATCTACTACCTAAAAGCTATTACAGAGATTAACTATCAAGCTAACAGGGGGCTACCTATTACCTACATAACTTACATGAGGGTATTCATTTATGGCAGCGGTCTTCAAACTGTGGCCCTCCAGATGTTGCAAAACTACAACTCCCAGCATGCCCGGACAGCCAACGGCTGTCCGGGCATGCTGGGAATTGTAGTTTTGCAACATCTGGAGGGCCACAGTTTGAAGACCACTGATTTATGGGGACAGCTATCTGGGGGATTTCCTTTTACATTCATTATCTTGGTACTCGTACTCTGTCTTAAAAAATGGCATCAGGAAATCCCTAATAAGTAGATTTATTTGGCATGACTCTCTTAGGCTGGGTTAAAACCACGTTTTCTTAAATACGGTTCCCGTATACGGTTTGGAGGAGGGGGCGGGGCTTAATCGCGGCGCCCGCACTCAGCCGTATTCGGGAACCGTATTTAATGCAAGTCTATGAGCCGACCGGAGGGAACCGCAGCCTCCGGTCGGCTTCGTTTTCGGCCGTATGCGGTTTCCCGACCGTAGGCAAAAACGTGGTCGACCGGGGTGTGTGGTGCAGGGCAGATGTTGTTATCCTAGGGGCAGACGACATTAACCCCTTGTATTCGTTACGCCAGGGTGTGGTTTAGTCTTAACCACCCGAAGGTATACCGCTGGATCCTGGGCTAGGCACGGGGGCAATAAAGACTCTGACGCCAAGTTACGGAACAACGGTAGCTTTACTGAGGGTAGACAGATGGCAAAGTCTATACAGTTCAGCCAGGGCCCAAGGAGGTGACCAGTGACACAGAGACCTTAAGGGCTTGCTGGGACTTGTAGTAGGACTGGACTATTGAATGCAGACCACGCTGACTTGACAGATGACAGGGACTGACTTGACTTGACTCATAAATCAGTGACTTGATCTTACTTGACTTGATGGCGGCTGCAGGACTGGACTTTGAGGTCTCTTACACTCTGGACACACACACTAGACAAGACTGCACTGGACCTCAGCAGAAGAGAGAGAAGCTCCACCCAGGGCTTATATGGGGGAGACCAGCAGGGAGCCCATTGGTCACTCTTGGGATCACCTGATCACTGGTACCTCCTGGGTAACAATCACATGACATATCACATGGTATAACTCTTAAAGCAACATTACAATTTATAACACTTCACATGGTAAAACATATTTACAATGGGAAACAAGTGCAGGGGGCCCCGGGGACACTGAAGGATTCTGCCTGAAAGGACAGCAGGAGCACGGGGTAACATCTCCCGTACTGGGCTACCACAACAAGGCGTTTAGTCAAAACTAGTTTTAACTGCAATATATATATACACACACTATATATATATATATATATATATATATATATGTATATATATAGCATTGGGGCCAGTAATGTCTATCTACCACCTGATGTAAAGAAGCACTTACCTACCTGCACCTGGTCAAGTGATTCGACTGCTGGTGCTGGAGGTCACCCTGGTGAACTGATTAGATCAGAGGTCTTAAGCAGTGCTGCTCCAGATGTTGCAAAACTTCAACTCTCAGTATGCCCGGACAGTCGTTGGCTGTCTGGGCATGCTGGGGATTGCAGTTTTGCAACAGATATACTATATATCCTGTTCCTGTTCCCATAGAGATAGTAGCAGCAGTATACAGATAGAGCAGGAAGAGAAGGTGTATGACTTCTGTATATCCTGGGTCCACAGAGAAAACATCAGCAGTAGTAAGAGGTGGAAGACAGCACTCCAAAACAAGTAATAGCTTTATTCACAAATACAAGTGATGCATCACTTAAACCTACCACTTGTTTGGAAAACATTTCTGGAGCGCCGTCTTCCACCTCTTTATTACATTGGAGTTTTGACCGTGGTCAGGCCTCTGAAGACAGAGCACCCATCGACTCAGAAAAGTCACACACGGTGCAACATCCATCTTTCATTTTCTATAGCAGTAGTATATAGATAGAGCTAATAGGGGATGTGTATAGCTACTATATATCCTGATTCCAGAGATAGCAGTAGTATACAGGTAGAGCTGGAAGGGCAGGGGTATAACTACTATATATCCTGATCCCATAGAGATAGCAGCAGTATACAGATAGAGCTGGGGGAGGTGTATAACTACTATATATCCTGATACCATAGAGATAGCAGCAGTGTACAAATAGAGCTGAAGGGGAGGTGTATAACTACTATATATCCTGATCCCATAAAGATAGCAGCAGTATACAGATAGAGCTGGGAGGGGAGGTGTATAAATACTGTATATTTTGATCCCATAGAGATAGCAGCAGTATACAGATAGAGCTGGAGGGGAGGTGTATAGTTACTATATATCCTGATCAAAATAGAGATAGCAGCAGTATACAGATAGAGCTGAAGGGGAGGATTATAACTATTATATATCCTAATCCCATAGAGATAGCAGTAGTATACAGATAGAGCTGGGAGGGGAGGTGTTTAACTACTATATATCCTTGTATACAATATTTATAGGTGGTGTTAGCGCTAATAAACCTACAGATATGCTAGCTTCCAATTCCTCAGAGATCTTCTTCTTCAGAAATCGCAATTTCCGAAATGCGTTCGATCTTTTTGACCTTTGTCGGTGACCGTAGTGACGTCACTTACAACCGGAGGTCTTTTGCTCTATTCTTTGGATCGTGAGCAGCCGATTGCAGACGCTGCCGGCCGGGGCAGACTCCCAGCGCACGATCACATACAAACGGGACATTGCGCAGATCTCAGAAGCAGCGGAACGTAAGTGGAGAGAAATGCAGCGTATAACTATAAGGGGAATGCTGCCACATTCTATAAGGTACCCACAGTAAAGAAAGTACAGGGGTCCCTCAAGTTACAATATTAACCCCTTAAGGACCGGAGGTTTTTCCGTTTTTGCATTTTCGTTTTTTGCTCCTTGCCTTTAAAAAATCATAACTCTTTCAAATTTACACCTAAAAATCCATATGATGGCTTATTTTTTGCGCCACCAATTCTACTTTGTAATGACGTCAGTCATTTTGCCCAAAAATCTATGGTGAAGCGGGAAAAAAAATCATTGTGCGACAAAATTGAAAAAAAAACGCTGTTTTGTAACTTTTGGGGGCTTCCGTTTCTACGTAGTACATTTTTCGGTAAAAATGACACCTGATATGTATTCTGTAGGTCCATACGATTAAAATGATACCCTACTTAAATAGGTTTGATTTTGTCGGACTTTTGGAAAAAATCATAACTACATGCAGGAAAATTAATACGTTTAAAATTGTCATCTTCTGACCCCTATAACTTTTTTAGTTTTCCGTGTATGGGGCGGTATGAGGGCTCATTTTTTGCGCCGTGATCTGAAGTTTTTAACGGTACCATTTTTGCATTGATAGGACTTATTGATCACTTTTTATTCATTTTTAAATGATATAAAAAGTGACCAAAAATGCACTATTTTGGACTTTGGAATTTTTTTGCGCGCGCGCCATTGACCGAGCGGTTTAATTAATGATATATTTTTATAATTCGGACATTTCCGCACGCGGTGATACCACATATGTTTATTTTTATTTTTATTTACACTGTGTTTATTTTTTTATTGGAAAAGGGGGGTGATTCAAACTTTTAATAGGGGAGGAGTTAAATGATCTTTATTCACTTTTTTTTTTCACTTTTTTTTTTGCAGTGTTATAGGTCCCATAGGGACCTATAACACTGCACACACTGATCATTGTTATCCCATAGGGACCTATAACACTGCACACACTGATCATTGTTATCCCATAGGGACCTATAACACTACACACACTGATCATTGTTATCCCATAGGGACCTATAACACTGCACACACTGATCTTCTATGTTGATCACTGGTTTCTCATAAGAAACCAGTGATCGACGATTCTGCTGCATAACTGCTCATGCCTGGATCTCAGGCACTGAGCAGTCATTCGGCGATCGGACAGCGAGGAGGCAGGTAGGGGCCCTCCCGCTGTCCTGTCAGCTGTTCGGGATGCCGCGATTAGCCGCGGCTATCCCGAACAGCCCGACTGAGCTAGCCGGGAACTTTCACTTTCACTTTTAGCTGCGCGGCTCAGCTTTGAGCGCGCGGCTAAAGGGTTAATAGCGCGCGGCGCCGCGATCGGCGCTGCGCGCTATTAGAGGCGGGTCCCGGCTTCACTATGACGCCGGGCCCGCCATGATATGACGCGGGGTTACTGTGTAACCCCGCGTTATATCAGAAGAGAAGGACCAATGACGTACCGGTACGTCCTTGGTCCTTAAGGGGTTAATTGGTTCCGGGACGACCATTGTATGTTGAAACCATTGTATGTTGAGACCATTGTATGTTGAGACCATTGTATGTTGAGACCATTGTATGTTGAGACCATAACTCTATGGAAACCTGGTAATTGGTTCTAAAGGCACCAAAATGTAACCTGAAAATAGGAAACAGTGAGGATTAAAGATAAATAAGTAGATAACTAATATAGATAAAGCAAATCCTTACATATAAAAGTAATAAAGATCTGCTGGGAGCTGTAATCACTGTCTGTCAGTGTTTCCCAACTAGGGTGCCTCCAGCTGTTGCAAAACAACAACTTCCAGCATGCCCGGACAGCCAACGGCTGTCCGGGCATGCTGAAAGTTATCGTTTTGCAACAGCTGGAGGCACCCTGGTTGGGATACAATGGCTTATGTAGAGGACAGGAGCTTCTTCAGGGTCCTATACAGTACACGCAATGTCATAAATGGAGCCCCCCCTTACTTGGTGTCCAAAAGAGCAGGTAACCCTGGTACAGGTAAGGAGTAGTACAGAACATGTAGTTCCACCCTGTACTGTAGGGGGCGCTACCAGACACCAGTCAGTGCATGCACTTCAGTAATACAGGTGATTTACCAGTAAAATGCCCATTCTGATTGGTCAGTTCCTCCAGTTGTGACAGGTATCACAGATCTGGACGGTTTGAAGCATTGTATGTTGAGTCTGATTTCAAGTTACGATGGTCCAGAAAAAAACATTGTATGTTGAAACTATTGTATGTTGAGGCCATTGTAAGTTGAGGGATCACTGTATATGTCTATATGGAATGCACATAATCAAGAAATTGTGAACTAGACCGCAATAATTACTATTGGAATACCACACTGTATATACTGTAATCCAGTAATGGAAGCTACAATATCTATACATTTATTAGCGCTAACACCACCTATAAATATTCAGTACTTTAATTCATAAATTGATGGTTTAGCAGGGAGCCACTGAGGGGAGTTTTAGCAGCTACTTATTTTCCATTACCGCCTGTGTTTAAAGCATTGTAGTTTTCTTCTATATAGCCTGATCCCATAGAGATAGCAGCAGTATACAGATAGAGCTGGAGGGGAAGTGTATAACTACTATATATATCCTGATCCCATAGAGATAACAGCAGCAGTATACAAATAGAGCTGGAGGGGAAGTGTATAACTACTATGTATATCCTGATCCCATAGAAATAACAGCAGCAGTATACAGATAGAGCTGGAGGGGAGGTGTAAAACAACTGTATATCCTGATCCCATAGAAATAACAGCAGCAGTATACAAATAGAGCTGGAGGGGAAGTGTATAACTACTATATATATCCTGATCCCATAGAAATAACAGCAGCAGTATACAGATAGAGCTGGAGGGGAAGTGTATAACAACTGTATATCCTGATCCCATAGAGATAGCTGCAGTATACAGATAGAGCTGGAGGGGAGGTGTATAACTACTATATATATCCTGATCCCATAGAGATAACAGCAGCAGTATACAGATAGAGCTGGAGGGGAAGTGTATAACTACTATGTATATCCTGATCTCATAGAAATAACAGCAGCAGTATACAGATAGAGCTGGAGGGGAGGTGTAAAACAACTGTATATCCTGATCCCATAGAAATAACAGCAGCAGTATACAAATAGAGCTGGAGGGGAAGTGTATAACTACTATATATATCCTGATCCCATAGAAATAACAGCAGCAGTATACAGATAGAGCTGGAGGGGAAGTGTATAACAACTGTATATCCTGATCCCATAGAGATAGCTGCAGTATACAGATAGAGCTGGAGGGGAGGTGTATGACAACTGTATATCCTGATCCCATAGAGATAGCAGCAGTATACAAATAGAGCTGGAGGGGAAGTGTATAACTACTATATATATCCTGATCCCATAGAGATAACAGCAGCAGTATACAGATGGAGGGAGGTGTATAACAACTGTATATCCTGATCCCATAAAGATAGCAGCAGCATTATATAGATAGAGCTGGAGGGGAAGTGTATAACTACTATATATCCTGATCCCATAGAGATAGCAGCAGCAGTATATAGATAGAGCTGGAGGGGAAGTGTATAACTACTATATATTCTGATCCCATAGAGATAGCAGCAGTATACAGATAGAGCTAGAGGGGAGGTGTATTAATACTATATATCCTGATCCTATAGAGATAGAAGCAGTATACAGATAGAGCTGGAGGGGAAGTGTATAACTACTATATATCCTGATCCCATAGAGATAGCAGTAGTATACAGATAGAGCTGGAGGGGAGGTGTATAACTACTATATATCCTTATCCCATAGAGATAGCAGTAGTATACAGATAGAGCTGGAGAGGAAGTGTATAACTACTATATATTCTGATCCCATAGAGATAGCAGCAGTATACAGATAGAGCTGTAGTTGAGGTATTCTCTTCTCCATATTGTTACATCAGCTTTCTCCCTGAGACCATGTGACCAGCTCTGCATAACTGAGAATCGTGGGGAAACCTATGAATCTAATAACTTGGTTACGGTTCCACCCAAGACAGTGGCCATAGCACTTTCGAGACTACTAATGGAGGCTCGAAACGGAACTTCTTACAGTAGTGTTAACAGAGCTAAATGAAGCCACCCTTCACTGCCACCAGTAGGCGCCACACAGAGTAAGAGCAATACGAGATCCACTGTACCAGTTCTCGTGGACAACCTGTGCGGTGTTAACCTTTGGATGGAGCAGCCACGTTTTCCGTCGCCACTTGAGGTTTCTGTTATCTGAAGCAGAAGACGTCGTCTCGCGTCTTGGGAAAGTCCCAGGGTCAGAGCATTCCCTGTCCTATTGTTTCCCAGGAAATTGCTCTTTGCTGCCAACGGAAATTATTGCTTTCCTACAATTCAGAATCCTATAAAATCACAAAATTAGCCTGAAAAGATGTTTTATTCTGAAATTAACTTCACCATATGAAGCCTTTCCCTACATCGAATTTCCATCGCAGCTATTATGTAGATGTCAATAAAACCCCACAGTATGTAGACCAGTGTTTCCCAACCAGGGTACCTCCAGCTGTTGCAAAACTACAACTCCCAACATGGCCGGACAGCCATCGGCTGTCCGGGCATGCTGGGAGTTGTAGTTTTGCAACAGCTGGAGGCACACTTATTGGGAAACACTGCTCTTTGCATTGCTGTTGGTCTCCCATCCACTCCCCAGACCATGATACCTGCTGCTTAGCATGCTGGGAGTTGTAGTTTTTCAAAAGCTGGAGGCACCCTGGTTGGAAAACACAGCTCTGAGTATTGCTGCTGGTCTTCCATCCACTGCCTAGACCATGATACCTGCTACTTAGCATGCTGGGAGTTGTAGTTTTGCAACAGCTGGAGGCACGCTTATTGGGAAACACTGCTCTGAGCATTGCTATTGGTCTCCCATCCACTCCCCAGACCATGATACCTGCCGGTTAGCATGCTGGGAGTTGTAATTTTTCAAATGCTGGAGGCAAACACAGCTCTGAGCATTGCTGGAGGTCTCCCATCCACTGCCCAGACCATGATACCTGCTGCTTAGCATGCTGGGAGTTGTAGTTTTGCAACAGCTTGAGGCACACTGGTTGGGATACACTGCTCTGGGCATTGCTGTAGGTCTCCCATCCACTGCCCAGACCATGATATCTGCTGCTTAGCATGCACCCTGGTTGGAAACACTGATGTAGAAATAAATGGCAGCTGTGTAAACCCACTGCGCAGGCATCTCCTTAGACTTCATTGTCCACCACACATATCACCTCGGGTTCTCCTCGAACCAGAAGTCTGGGCAGAGCCGGGGAAGATGGCAGCGATGGCTGTGTAGGCCGTTGATGCAGGGGGGACTGGCGGCAGATACCTGGAGAACACGCAGGGACCGGTGGCAGAAAGGAGCCGCAGGCAAGTGGATACAGCGGCGGCGACGTCAGAGGCAGCAGTAAAGTTTGCTGTAAAGTGATTTTCACTGCTGCTTCTAGGAGTTTCAAAACTCCAACTCCTGGCATGCCCAGACAGCCTTTGGCTGTCTGGGCATGCTGGGAGTTGTAGATAAGCAACATCTGGTGGGCCACAGTTTGGACACCACTGTATAGTGGTCTCCAAACTGTGTCCTTCCAGATGTTGCCAAACTACAACTCACACCATGCCCAGACAGTACAGGCATGCTGAGAGATGTAGTTCTGTAACATCTGGCCCTTCAGATGTTGCAGAACTACAACTCCCAGCATGCCTGGAAAGTTTCGGCATGCTGGGAGTTATAGTTTTGCAACATCTGGAAGGACACGGTTAGGAAACCACTATACAGTGGTGTCCAAACTGTAGCCCTCCAGATGTTGCAAAACTTAAACTCCAAGCATGCCAAGACTGCCCAGGCATGCTGAGAGTGGTAGTTTGGCAACATATGGCCCTTCAGATGTTGCCAAACTACAACTCCCAGCATGCCTGAGCAGTATGGGCATGCTTGGAGTTGAAGTTTTGCAACATCTGGAGGGCTACAGTTTGGACACCAGCATGCACGGACAGCCAAAGGGCATGCTGGGAGTTGCAGTTTTGCAATAGCTGAAGGTTTGCCCCCAAGGGTGAATGTACAGGGTACATTCACACAGGCAGGGATTTACAGTGAGTTTCTTGCTGCAGGTTTGAGATGCAGCAAATTTTCCACTCAAACTCCCAGCGGGAAACTCGCTGTGAACCTGCCCGTGTGAATGTACCCTAAAAACACTACACTACACAAAATAAAAAGTAAAACACTACATATACATATACCCCTACACAGTTAACCCCCCCCTCCCCCCAATAAAAATGAGAAACGTTTCATGTGGCTCTGTTTCCAAAACTTAGCCTCCAGCTGTTGCAAAACAACTCCCAATATTGCCAGACAGCCATTGACTGTCCAGGCATGCTGGGAGTTTTGCAACAGGTGGAGACACCCTGTTTGGGAAACACTGCTGTAGGGTAATTTAGCAGAGGCAAGTTCTTGCATCTGGGTCCATCCCTATGCAAATCCCTAATTTAGGCCTCAAATACGCATGGCGCTCTCTCACTTCGGAGCCCTGTCGTATTTCAAGGCTACAGTTTAGGGCCACATATGGGGTATTTCTGTACTCAGGAGAAATTTCCTTACAAACTTTGGGGGGCTTTACTCCTTTTACCCCTTATGAAAAGGTAAAATTGGGGTCTACACCAGCATGTTATTGTATAATTATGTAATTTTTTATATTAACATGCTGGTGTTGCCCTATACTTTTCATTTTCACAAGAGGTAAAAGGAAAAAAAAGACCCCCAAAATTTCTCCTGAGTATGGAAATACCCCATATGCGGGCGTAAAATGCTCTGCGGGCACACAACAAGGCTCAGGAGTGAAAGCGCCATGTACATTTGAGGTTATTTGCACAGGGGTGGCTGATCGTTACAGTGGTTCTGACATAAACATTAAAAAAAAAAAACAACATGTGACGCATTTTGGAAACTATGCCCCTCACGGAACATAACAAGGGGTATAGTGAGCCTTAACACCCCACAGGAGTTTGAAGAATTTTCGTTAAAGTTGGAGATGAAAATTTATTTTTTCACTAAAATGCCTAAATCTTTTCATTTTCACAAGGGGTAATAGGAAAAAAGCCCCCCAAAATGTGTAACCCCATTTCTTCTGAGTATATAAATACCCCATATGTGGATGTAAAGTGCTCTGCTGGCTTACTACAATACTCAGAAGAGAAGGAGCACCATTGGGCTTTTGGAGAGAGAATGTGTCTGGAATTGAAGGCCATGTGTGTTTACAAAGCCCCCATAGTGCTGGAACAATGGACTCACCCCAAAAAATGAAAAGTGTAATTTTTCATTTGCACGGAGCACTGTCCAAAGATCTGTCAAACGCCAGTGGGGTGTAGATGCTCACTGCACCCATTATTAAAATCTGTGAGTGGTGTAGTTTCCAAAATGGGGTCACATGTGGGGGGGGGGGGTCCACTGTTCTGGCACCACGGGGGCTTTGTAAACGCACATTGCCTTCAATTCCAGACACATTCTCTCTCCAAAAGCCCAATGGCGCCCCTTCTCTTCTGAGCATTGTAGTTTACCCGCAGAGCACTTTACATCCACACATGGGGTATTTATATACTCAGAAGAAATGGAGCTAAACATTTTGGTAGGCTTTTTCTTTTTCATTTTCACGTCCAATTTTAGCAGAAATTTGTCAAACACCTGTGGGGTGTTAAGGCTCACTATACCCCTTGTAACATTCCTTGAGGGGTGTTGTTTCCCAAATAGTATGCCATACAGGACTGTTTTTTGCTGTTCTTGTCCCACAGGGGAATCCTAAATGCGACATGCCTCCCAAAAACTATTTTAGCAAATTTTGCTTGCCAAAAGCCAAATATGACTCCTTCTCTTCAGAGCATTGTAGTGCGCCCGCAGTGCACTTGACGTCCAAACATGGGGTATTTCCATACTCAGAAGAGATGGGGCTACAAATTGTGGGGGCATTTCTCCTTTTACCCCTTGTAAAAATGTAAAATTTGTGGGAAAAACCTGCATTTTAGTGAAAAAATTATAATAATTAATTTACACATCTGACTTTAATGAACATTTGTCAAACACCTGTGAGGTATTAAGGCTCACTGGACCCCTTGTTACGTTCCTTGAGGGGTGTAGTTTCCAAAATAGTATGCCATATTGTGGTTTTTATTTTTTTTATTAATTTTTTTGCTGTTCTGGCACCATAGGGGCTTCCTAAATGTGACATTTCCGGAAGAAGCCTCCCTGAGTGGCGAAACGTCGGGCAGTGGCGTCCTGCGTTTGGTGTGCACTATCTGGTAATGTTATGTTCAACACTATGTTATCCATTGTGAAGTAGCAGTTTTCTGGTAGCCCTTGTTTGGGCACTGAATACTTTTCAGCTCTTTATTTGGGATTTGGATGCTTATACACTATATATGATTTAAGCTGTAATGCAGGACTCCATATTTTTCTCTGGTCCTATTGTCAGTCTATGTATTTCTATGTAGGCAGTTTTTTCTGTCTACGGTTTATTTTATCGTATTGTGCTTTTTAATCTGTAATAAATACATTTTTCATAATCCATTATACGCTGTTTCTCTTTGTATATTTAAAAGTAAAAACCTGTCAACTTTATGATACAAATATAAAGTAGACATATTGTATATGTGAATCAATATATCATTTATTTGTTATGTCTATTTTTCTTACAAGCAGAGAGCTTCAAAGTTAGAAAAATGCTACATTTTAACATTTTGGAATTGTCCACCAGAAGTAAAAGCATCCCAGAGTTATTAATGCTTAAAGTGACAGTGGTCAAATGTGCAAAAAAATGCTTGGGGGTACTTCGGTGGAAAACATTTTATTTTTTTTTTTTTAAATCAACTGGTGCCAGAAAGTTATACAGATTTGTAAATTAATTCTATTTAAAAATCTTAATCCTTCCAGTACTTATCAGCTGCTGTATGCTCAACAGAAAGTTGTGTGGTTCTTTCCAGTCTTACCACAGTGCTCTCTGCTGACACCTCTGTCCATTTCAGGAACTGTCCAGAGTAGGAGCAAATCCCCATAGCAAACCTCCTGCTCTGGACAGTTCCTGACACGGACAGAGGTGTCAGCAGAGAGCACTGTGATAAGACAGAAAACTACACTTCCTCTGGAGCATACAGCAGCTGACAAGTACTGGAAGGATTAAGATTTTTTAATAGAAGTAATTTACAAATCTGTATAACTTTCTGGCACCAGTTGATAAAAAATAAATAAAAATAAATGTGTTCCACTGGTGTAGCCCTTTAACGAGTCAGAGGAAATGGCCAGTCCTAAGTCAGTTGTGAACTACATGATGACATCTTCACTAGATTTCTACTTCTAGCTTCCAGACACCTAGCTCTATCTGTATACTGCTGCTATCTCTGTATGATCTGATTAGATAGTAGTTCTACACCTCCCCTCCGGCTCTATCTGTATACTGCTGCTGATATCTCTATGGAATCAGTTTATATAGTAGTTATACAGCTCCCCCATTTCTATCTGTATACCTCTATGGGATCTGGATATATAGTAGTTATACACCTCCCCTCCAGCTCTATCTGTATACTGCTGCTGCTATCTCTATGGGATCAGTATATATAGTAGTTATACACCTCCCCTCCAGCTCTATCTGTATACTGCTGCTATCTCTATGGGATCAGGATATATAGTAGTTATACACCTCCCCTCCCAGTTCTATCTGTATACTGCTGTTATCTCTATGTATCTCTATGGGTCAGGGCACAACACAACTTCCAGGTCAGGGGCTACAGACCTTCCTCTTCACCAGTGTTTCCCAACCAGGGTGCCCCCAGCTGTGGCCAAGCTACAACTCCCAGCATGCTATCTCTATGGGATCAGGATATATAGTAGTTAAACACCTCCCCTCCCAGTTCTATCTGTATACTGCTGCTATCTCTATGGGATCAGGATATATAGTAGTTAAACACCTCCCCTCCCAGTTCTATCTGTATACTGCTGCTATCTCTATGGGATCAGGATATATAGTAGTTAAATACCTCCCCTCCCAGTTCTATCTGTATACTGCTGCTATCTCTATGGGATCAGGATATATAGTAGTTATACACCTCTTCTGCTATCTCTATGGGATCAGGATATACAGTAGTTAAACTCCTCCCTTCCCAGTTCTATCTGTATACTGCTGCTGCTATCTCTATGGGATCAGGATATATCGTAGTTACACACCTCCCTTCCAGCTCTATCTGTATACTGCTGTTATCTCTATGGGATCAGGATATATCGTAGTTACACACCTCCCCTCCAGCTCTATCTGTATACTGCTGCTGCTATCTCTATGGGATCAGGATATATAGTAGTTATACACCTCCCCTCCAGCTCTATCTGTATACTGCTGCTATCTCTCTGGGGTCAGGATATATTGTAGTTATTAACCTCCCCTCCAGCTCTATCTGTATACTGCTGCTATCTCTATGGGTCAGGGCACAACACAACTTCCAGGTCAGGGGCTACAGACCTTCCTCTTCACCAGTGTTTCCCAACCAAGGTGCCTCCAGCTGTGGCCAAACTACAACTCCCTGCATGCCCGGACAGCCTTTGGCTGTCCGGGCATGCTGGGGGTTGTAGTTTGGCCACAGCTGGAGGCACCCTGGTTGGGAAACACTGCTCAATACCCCTAATAGAGATGTATACCTACAATGAAGAAAAAGAATCTTACCTCCCCTCTCTAAATTCCCAGTGGGGGTCCATGGAATGCCCCTTTGCCAGAGCTGTGTAATTTCTATGTGATAAGCGGCCTGGTATTCGGAGGTGGCGCCCGGCGAATTACAAGGCGCCCACAGATACAGATAATGGAAAAAAATCTGCGTTTTCAGCAGAAGAGTCTAAATCAAAATGTTCATTTTTGTTATAATAATAATTTTTTCCTCTGCGCTGGATTCACACTGAGATATAAAATGATGAGTAAAAATGTTATTTATGTAGCACGGAAAGAATGAAACAACTCACCGAAAGGCCCGAGAAGGTCAAACGAAGGAAGTCAACACAGGACAGGTAAATACAGATAGAACATTATATACCCTTAAAGGGGTACTCCTGTGAAAATCTATTTTTCTTTTAAATCAACTGGTGCCAGAAAGTTAAACAGATTTGTAAATTACTTCTATAAAAAAAATAAAAAAAAATCCTTCCAGTACTTACCAGCTGCTGTATGCTCCACAGGAAGTTCTTTTCTTTTTAAATTTTTCTGTCTGGCCAAAGTGCTCTCTGCTGACACATCTGTATGTCGCAGGAACTGTCCAGAGTAGGAGCAAATCCCCAGAGCAAACCTCTCCTGCCTGAGACAGACAGAGGTGGCAGCAGAGAGCACTGTGGTAAGACTGGAAAGTATTTCAAAAATAAAAGAACTTCCTCTGGAGCATACAACAGCTAATAAGTACCGGAAGGATTAAGATTTTTTTTATAGAAGTCATTTACAAATATGTTTAACTTTATGGCACCAGTTAATTTAAAAAAACAAAACACACAGTTTTTCACCGGAGTACCCCCTTTAATGATGCCGATATATGATACATGTGTGGTGTCCCGGTACCGTATCCTATCCGGTACCTGCGTGGGTGGGTCCCCTTAGCCAGAGTCCCTAGGACGTCGGGGTCCCCATTGTCTAGTTCACCCCTAGTCACCTCTCATCCAGATAGTTATTGCTCCTATAGTTTACTTGGGAAGCATGTAAATATTATGTAAATGCCCTGTAAATAGTTACTTACCTGTGGGGTCACGTGGTTAGGTGAACTCTATGGTATTTCTGCTTGAGGACCTTTGGAGGTCCTTGTGACGTAGTCAATCCCATCACTCATTGTAACAGTGAGTGACAGATGTTCGGACCAATCACATTAGCCCCGCCCCTGCCCATATAAGGGAGCGGCGGCCATGTTCTCGCTCTCTTGTTCCTGTGCAAGCAAGCAAGAAGCATCTGCGCTGCTGTGATCAGTGAGTCTAGGCCTGAACCTTGCGGCGACGGCCGATAACTTCTAAATTCTGAGTGTATCAATCCCCACGCACTCTGCAGGATCACCGGACCTTATCTATCCCCTAAATCCAGACTGATCTGCAATAATTACCCTAAATCCGGAGACTTTAATCTATTTTAAGGTCCGCAACAATTGTCAGTCATTGAGCTATATAAAGAGACTGTATTCCTGAGACTGTCATTGTACATTGGATGTACCGCAAGCACTTAAGTAAAGTTACCCAAGTTCAAGTATATTGTGGACCTTCAGTCATTTCATTATATGCACCTGTCGTTTCTGGGAAGGGCGACGATAGGCCGGAGGATTACCTCAGCATACTAGCCCTCAGCCTGGCGTCACGAACTATAGGGTTAACATTAACCCCTCATCTACTGAAACAATATCCCCACTACCAACACCCCCCAAGGGCTACCACACATGCATATGTAAAATGACTACGTTCACATCTACGTTGGAGGCTTTGTTGCAGATTCTATTCAACTTTTGAAAACAGAGCCAGTCGCCAATGAGCTACATGACAGACATCTTCTGTTCCATCACATTATTACATATTACTGGATTATCTCAGTGTGGTGTTGTCGCAGCAGTTTTTAGCTCATCCCTCTCTTCTGTCAGGAAGTTGTGTAGTTCTCATTATCAGTGTGGTGTTGTCTCAGCAGTTTTTGTCTCCTCCCTCTCTCCTGACAGAAAGCTGTGTAGTCCTCCCATTGACAGGGTGGTGTTGACTTAGCAGCTTTGGTTCTTCTTTTTCACCTGATAGAAAGTTGTGTAGTCCTTTCATTGTCAGTGTGGGGTTGTCTCAATAGCTTTTTTTCGTCTCCCTCTCTGCTGACAGGAAATTGTGTAGTTCTCTCCTTGTCAGTATGGTATTGTCTCAGCAGCTTCCCATCTCCTTTTTCCTCTCCTGACAGGCAGTTGTGTAGTCTTTCCCTTGTAAGTGTGGTGTTGTCTCAGCAGATCCCCAGCTCCTCCTTCTTTTTCTCCCGAGTCAACACATCATTCTCTTGTGTCCCAGGAGGCGTGGCTGGATCCTGCGGTGTGGTAGAAAAGGGTGTCATGCTGGTGGATGAGGAGGTTGCTACTTCCCCCCCCCTCCCCCCCCTGGCAGTAGCACCCCCATCATCCATCAGCAGGATCATCCTCCTGGCAGTAGCTCCCCCATCATCCACCAGCAGGATCTTCTGATGGGGGTGCTACGGCTGGTGGATGATGAGGGTGCTACAGCCAGGGGGAGGAAAACAAAAAGCATTAGGTAGGCAGCAATTCCCCCACATTAGGTAGGTGGCAGTTTCCCCACATTAGGTAGCATAGATTCCCCACATTAGGTAGCATAGATTCCCCACATTACGTAGCAAAAATCCCCCACATTAGGTAGCATAGATTCCACACATTAGGTAGCATAGATTCCCCACATAAGGTAGCATAGTTTCCCCACATTAGGTAGCATAGATTCCCTACATTAGGTAGCATAGATTCCCCACATTAGGTAGCATAGATTCCCCACATTAGGTAGCATAGATTCCCCACATTACGTAGCAAAAATTCCCCACATTAGGTAGCATAGATTCCACACATTAGGTAGCATAGATTCCACACATTAGGTAGCATAGATTCCCCACATTAGGTAGCATAGATTCCCCACATTAGGTAGCATAGATTCCCCAAATTAGGTTGCAGATTCCCCACATTAGGTTGCAGTTTCCCCACATTAGGTAGCATAGATTCCCCACATTAGGTAGCATAGATTCCCCACATTAAGTAGCATAGATTCCCCATATTAGGTAGCATAGATTCCCCAAATTAGGTAGCATAGATTCCCCAAATTAGGTTGCAGATTCCCCACATTAGGTTGCAGTTTCCCCACATTAGGTCGCATAGTCTCCCCCCGACACACACAGAGACACACAGACACTCTTACTTGGCCTGTGCAGCGCTTCTCTTTGACGGCGGCTTGACGAGTGATGTCACTGACGTCCTCCTGCACGGATCTGTGGAGAAAAGTCACTTGTGTGACATCCCTCCTCAAACCCGTGCAACAGAAGCCAGAGGGTGGAATGAGCGCCCGGGCACAACAGAAGCTGGGGGGGGGGGGGGGGGTGAATGGGCAGCCGGTAGCAACAGAACCCAGGGGACAGCCGGGTGCATCTGAAGAGGGGGTGTTGTAGTGCAGGGGGTGCTGAGCGGCATGGTGTCACCCGATCAGGCTGTTGTCACCTGGTGCAGCCCGCAGCCCGCACCACCTGCACCCGGGTCGCTATACCGCTGGCTGGTTCTTGTCTGTGAGCTCAAGCTCTGCTCCTTGAGAGATGTCACCACCTATGATCAGCCCCTACAGCTCCATCACCATCTCAGTGCCATATACATATATACATACTTAACTTTATTGGGACATTTAGGGAAGAATGAGATAAGATTACAGCATGCTGCCTTGTGCTGATCAATGCCACAGGCAGAGAAGCAGACGGGGGATGAAAACAGCAGATGTTTCAACTTCAGTGTGCAATAGTCTGCTGTGAAATGAGATGTTCTACAGCAGCTCTGGGCAAGGAACTGGCAGGAGAGCTGAGATAAAGCAATGCATTCTGGGAATAGTAGTACCTAGCAACTGCTCAGCCAGGAAGTACCTCAAGGAATTACAGGAGCACAAACCCCCAAAAACCTATTGATTTCTGACGATCACAGAACTGGGGCAGATAGGTAAGCAGTGCTATATGCTTCGGTAGCATTTTTATGTTATTTTCTTACCTGACATCAGAGTACCCCTTTAGGATAAAGGAGCCAGCACAACGGATATCTATAAAGCCGCAACAAGCTTTTGATAAAGATGTGGTATACATAGCAACAAGATTAAAATAAAAAACAAGCCAAGATTCTAATGTCAGGAGCCAAGAATGTGGAGAACCAAAATGAGGATAATTTGATGTTTAGTGTTTTCCACTGAAGCCAGGACCAGACCATTCTCTGTGGTAAGTAAAGTGATGAGATCCATCAGAATGATTAATGTTGGCTCGGCCAGAAACCGCCGCAAAACGCTGTCCAGCTGCTACAGATCTGAGTATACCAGTGTATCCCAACCAGGGTGCCCCCATCTGTTCAAAACTACAACTACCAGCAACTCCCACATTGCATGTGCAATATCATAAATTAGATGCAAAATACCCAACAGAAAAACAAATCGCTCTTCCTAGGGCGACCCCCTAACCACTTACAGCTTAGTCCACTGTCTTCCAACTATTGTGCCACCAGTTGTTGTAAAACTACAACTTACAGCATGCCCGGACAGGAGAGGTTTGCAATAAGGATTTACCCCTGCTCTGGACAGTTCCTAACATGGACAGAGGTGGCAGCAAAGAGCACTGTGGTCAGACCGGAAAGAACTACACAACTTTCTCTGGAGCATACAGCAGCTGATAAGTACTATAAAGTTTAAGATTTTTATATTGAAGTAATTTAGAAATCTGTGTAACTTTCCTGTACCACTTTATTTGAAAAACAAAAACTTTTTTTTTTCTCCAGAGTGACCCTTAAAATGTTGCTCCTTTGCACATTACTACAGACAGGACAGTTAATTAGGGTCTGTAAAAATTGTTTAAAGGGGGGTGTGGGGCTGTGGCGAGGCGCTCAATGAGGATGGCCGCATATTTAGTGAGCTCCCGCTCCCTGGGGCCTAAAGCCAGCAATCTTCAGCTGTGACCAGCGCCCACCTGATGGGGAAAACCTCCCACCGGTCCAAGAAGTTGTCCTCTTCCCTCCGACCTCTTTCTCCGTCCTCCGGCTGTATCACCCGATTCCAGTGGCCCTCCTCTGACAGCACTGCGGGCCGTGTGTCCGCCATTACAGGGCCCGCATGTGGTCTCCGGTCCCACTCTGTGGGCGCCGCCTCACTCCAGGCTCCTTCTCCCTCTGCAGCGCAGTCGCACTCCCCTGCCTGTGTGCACACCGCTGACCTGCCGCACGCTTCCTCTGCTGCTGCTGAGACCCTGCTGCCTCCAGGGATCCCTCCACTGCAGCCGCCATCTCTACACTCCCTGGCCTCCTCCCTGGACTCCTCTGCTTCCAGACAGGACCAGGACTCACAGTGGGCCCCGCTGACCCCCTGCCTCTGAGCCTCCATGTGCCAGCTTTCCTGGAGATGAGCTTGGTCCATGCACGCCCCCCACAACCCCCCCCCCCCCCCCGCTGCCCTGGGGCTTGCAGTTTCCCCTCCTCAGACCCTGCAGCTACCATGTTGGGTCTCCCTCCTACCCTATACAGGGTCCTCTCCCTGCCTCAGTTGGCGGTACTGCTGTGGCTGGCTCCCCTACATTGCTGGCTCAATCTGATGGTGGACCCTCATCACCTGGTCCTCCCCTGGGGGTCTCTCCTACTCACCTAACTCACAGCACCTGTTTATCATCCCCTGGTGCTTCAAGCTACCTGCCTCTGCCTCAGAGGATGCTACCTCCTAGTAAGCTTAATGCAGGGGGCCCCTGCTTCACCTCCCAGCGGGATCCCCCCTCCCTCCCCTGGTGTGTCTTCTGCCCCTCTGCCTGGAGTTGTTGGGACTGATTGAGATGCTATGTCTGATGCTGACTTGGAATGTTCGGGCCTGTCTGGGGTCTCCCCTGTCCCTTCTGCCTGGAGCCAATTGGTTCCTCAGATCCAGACTAAGGAGGATTTCAAGTCCCTAATTTCTGAGGTTAAAGACACCTGTCAGGCAGAGATTTCTGCCCTCGGGCAAGATTTGCAACATGTTTCTGCTAGGGTGGAGGAATTGTAGGAGGTGCGTGATTCTTTTGCTTCCCAGTCTGAATTTCTGGGTGACCTTCATGAGGATCTTGATAACCGGGGCCGTTGGAGGCACGCCACATTGGAGGCCATCTTTAATTTCATCTTGGGCGAACCTTCCTTCCATAAGATAAAATTGGGCAGAGCTCACCGGGCCCTCCTCCCTAAGTCTTCATCGAGTTCCCCAGGGACGTTATATGCCGTGTGAGTGACTTTCAACTTAAGGAGGCTATTATGGTGAAAGCCCGCACTCTTCGGAACTTTGACTTTGATGGGGCTCCTGTCCAATTGTTTCAGGACTTATCTTGGATCACCTTGAGGAAGAGGAGGATGCTTCAACCTCTCCCTGCTGTCCTGAGGAGTCATCAGGTGTCTTCCAGCAAAGGCTTTCCATTTGCCCTGCATGCCCGTCGGGAAGGACGCTCTGCTGTTCTACGGTCCTTCACTGACCTTCATGCTTTCTGTACCACTCTGGATCTCCCTATCCCCTCTGTAATGGACTGGGTCTGACTCCCCTCTCCTTCTTCTACCCCCAGTGTGGCAGCCGGTCCGCCGTCGGCAGTCGGGTTCAGGATGGAAGGCTGCTTCTGCTCAGCGAAATCTGCCAGCTTCTCCTACCTGAAGATGTTCTGCTCCAGTGGCTATGCTGAGTTCTAGTGCCGATCCTCTTCCTGTGATGATGGACTCGGTTGTGTTCGGTTCTCCCCTGAGTTGAACTGTTATTGATTCTTATTTGCTATGTCTTTACCACTGTCTAAATTTTATTGCTTTGTTTTTTACATTTGCCTTTATTATAGACATGTTATTTGCTATTTACGGTCACTTCAATTTTTGGTACTCCGCTTGGCATGGCCTTAGGGGGTGGAGGCGCTCGCATCTTTGATCTTCTTCTGGTTAGTCATTCTCTCACTTCCCCTCCAAGGCGGTGTCAATTGGACTGACGCCTTATAGGTGTTGATTTTGTCCTGCTTCATCTCTGGCCTTCGGGTCATTGGTCTGTTTTTTTGGATGTGTTCTTTGTTTTGTTTTACTAGTTCTCTGTGGCTTATGTTGATTTGTCCTGTTGTCTACCTCTTGTTGTCTGGTCTCCCCTCTGGCGTTTGTTTTTTCTTTCCCCCCCCCCCCTTCTTTTCATTTTCTAGGCTCTTTGGGCTCGGACTCTACTCTCCTGGATGCTTCTGTGGGTCCTCTGGCTTCCTGGATATTCTTGCTTGCTCTCTGGGCTTTGGTGAGTGCTCTTTTTTCCTAGCGTTTTTATCTCCTTGGTATCCACTATGGCTAAGTGTGTCTTTTTGAACGTAAAGGGCCTCAACTCCCCCCCTAAGAGACGTCTTTTACAGCGGGAGTTATTGGCGCTGAAGGTGGGCATTGCATATCTTCAGGAGACGCACTTTGACCATCCCCCTTGATCCTCTTGTGTATCTCCTGCATTTTTTCTCATAAGGCCTTGTCCAAGAAACCGTTTAAATTGTTTCTGCATATTGTTTTGGCCGCAAAAACGTTGATTGCTAAATATTGGAAGCAAATGTTTCCCCCGACGGAGAGCGACCTATTGGCCCGCGTACGTGAGATCCGATCCCTAGAGTCTTTGACTGCCTCACTGAATAATACTGTGCCGGTGTTTCTGTCTGTCTGGGATCCATGGGATCGCTTTATTGATCGTCAATCTCCTTGAGCGGCTCCCCCTTTTTCTCTCCTAGTGTTCTTTCCTCTTTTTTGTCTTTTTGCTGTCTTGTGTGTATTTGTTTTATGTTGTGTTGTCCTTTTGTCCTTGTATTTTTTTTGTGCATGCCTCTATATATTTTCTTAGTTTTTCATTTGTAATCATATTACCCTACCCTTTGATTTTGGTTTGAGCTTGAATATTGTAAATTTCAAGTGCTTTTTATTTTGGGACCTCCCGACCTGTGCTATTTTGCATTTTACAGTCACTTGCGTTATCCTTATTGTATTTTCTTTGTTTGACAAAAATCCTTAATAAAAATTACAGTTTAAAAAAATAATAATAATAATAATAGTTTTAAGGGGTACTCCGGTGGAAAACAATTTTTTATTTTTTTAAACAGATTTGTAAATTACTTCTATTTAAAAATCGTAATCCTTCCAGTACTTATCAGCTGCACTATCCTACAGATAGCGGATAACAAGCTGAGATAGAAGTACCCCTTTAAGGGGTACTCCGGTGGAAAACTATTTGAATAAAATCAACCGGAGTTAGAAAGTTAAACAGATTTGTAAATAACTTCTATTTAAAAATATTAATCCTTCCAGTACTTATCAGCTGCACTATTCTACAGATAGTGGATAACAAGCTGAGATAGAAGTACCCCTTTAAGGGGTACTCCGGTGGAAAACTATTTGAATAAAATCAACTGGAGTCAGAAAGTTAAACAGATTTGTAAATTACTTCTATTTAAAAATCTTAATCTTTCCAGTACTTATCAGCTGCTGTATGCTACAGGGGAAGTAGAGTTGTTCTCTTCAGTCTGACCACAGTGCTCTCTGCTGACACCTCTGTCCATTTTAGGAACTGACCAGAGCAGTAACAAATCCCCATAGCAAACCTATCCTGCTCTGAACAGTTCCTGACATGGACAGAGGTGTCAGCAGAGAGCACTGTGGTCAGACTGGAAAGAACAACACAACTTCCTCTGGAGCATACAGCAGCTGATAAGTACTGGAAGGATAAGATTTTTTTTAAATAGAAGTCATTTACAAATCTGTTTAACTTTCTGACACCAGTTGATTTTCATAAAATAGTTTTCCACCGGAGTACCCCTTAAAGGGGTACTTCTATCTCAGCTTGTTATCCACTATCTGTAGGATAGTGCCGTGTTAGCCGTAGCACCTCCAGCTGTTGCAAAACTACAACTCCCAGCTTGCCCGGACAGCCGTTGGCTGTCCGGGCATGCTGGGAGTTGTAGTTTTGCAACAGATGGAGGAACATTGGTTTTCGCAGGTCGTTCAAGGTGAAGAGCATCCAAAAATTTGCTGGTGATGTCATTCATAAAGGTCGATAATCGTTCCATGATGTTATATGGGGGGAGAGGTAATTATTTATGGGGTTTTTATAGGTATACTGTGGGATCGTCTCTGACATTGAGTGCTGCACCCAATCTCTCAGGAGCCGTAATAAAGATTTACGTGCCAAAAAGGATTTGTTCCATGGGCTACGATTCCGCAGCCGCCCAGTGAGGTATCACGACCAACAACTCTGACAAACATTGCTCTCCAGACACAAAGCCATGCCGGCACCTGAAATGTTCCAGACACCTCCGGGTTCGGCTGAATTTCTCGGTATCACAATTACACGTGTAAAATCTACGGCCGGGGGTGAGGAGGGGGGGGGGGGATCTACGAACAATAACAGGAAGTTCAGGCAGGGCATCCCTTCAATATTAGGCGAGGTTTCCAACCACTTCAGATCATTGCTTGTAACACGATGTACCGAAAGCGGAGGCAGGAAAACATTAACACTGCCATGACATTTATTACCAGGCCCCGAGTATCCGTACATCTCCTATAGAGGACTGGAAAGTGCAGACGTAACCAACCCTGTGCCCCAGATCACCGGGATACATCGTATTGTTACAAAGAAAGACAAATGATGATACACTGTGGCAGTCCTGTACAGCTGGTATAAGTTATATATCTCCTGTATATAGTGATATGGACCATGCTGGTATAACCTGGGTATATACTGTATATAATTATATATGTACAGCTGGTATAAATATATATCTCCTGTATATAGTGATATGGACCATGCTGGTATAACCTGGGTATATACTGTATATAATTATTTATGTACAGCTGGTATAAGTTATATATCTCCTGTATATAGTGATATGGACCATGCTGGTATAACCTGGGTATATACTGTATATAATTATATATGTACAGCTGGTATAAGTTATATATCTCCTGTATATAGTGATATGGACCATGCTGGTATAACCTGGTATATACTGTATATAATATATATGTACAGCTGGTATAAGTTATAGCTCCTGTATATAGTGATATGGACCATGCTGGTATAACCTGGTATATACTGTATATAATATATATGTACAGCTGGTATAAGTTATATATCTCCTGTATATATAGTGATATGGACCATGCTGGTATAACCTGGTATATACTGTATATAATATATATGTACAGCTGGTATAAGTTATATATCCTGTATATATAGTGATATGGACCATACTGGTATAACCTGGTATATACTGTATATAATATATATGTACAGCTGGTATAAGTTATATATCTCCTGTATACAGTGATATGGACCATGCTGGTATAACCTGGTATATACTGTATATAATATATATGTACAGCTGGTATAAGTTATATATCTCCTGTATATAGTGATATGGACCATGCTGATATAACCTGGTATATACTGTATATAATATATATGTACAGCTGGTATAAGTTATATATCTCCTGTATATAGTGATATGGACCATGCGGGTATAACCTGGTATATTCTGTACATAATATATATGTACAGCTGGTTTAAGTTATATATCTCCTGTATATAGTGATGTGGACCATGCTGGTATAACCTGTATATACTGTATATAATTATATATGTACAGCTGGTATAAGTTATATATCTCCTGTATATAGTGATATGGACCATGCTGGCATACCCTGGGTATATACTGTATATAATATATATGTACAGCTGGTATAAGTTATATATCTCCTGTACATAGTGATATGGATCATGCTGGTATAACCTGTATATACTGTATATAATTATATATGTACAGCTGGTATAAGTTATATATCTTCTGTATATAGTGATATGGACCATGCTGGTATATCCTGGGTATATCCTGTATATAATTATATATGTACAGCTAGTATAAGTTATATATCTCCTGTATATAGTGATATGGACCATGGTGGTATAACCTGGGTATATACTGTATATAATTATATATGTACAGCTGGTCTAAGTTATATATCTCCTGTATATAGTGATATGGACCATGCTGGTATAACCTGGTATATACTGTATATAATATATATGTACAGCTGGTATAAGTTATATATCTCCTGTATATAGTGATATGGACCATGCTGGTATAACCTAGTATATACTGTATATAATATATATGTACAGCTGGTATAAGTTATATATCTCCTGTATATAGTGATATGGACCATGCGGGTATAACCTGGTATATTCTGTACATAATATATATGTACAGCTGGTTTAAGTTATATATCTCCTGTATATAGTGATGTGGACCATGCTGGTATAACCTGTATATACTGTATATAATTATATATGTACAGCTGGTATAAGTTATATATCTCCTGTATATAGTGATATGGACCATGCTGGCATACCCTGGGTATATACTGTATATAATATATATGTACAGCTGGTATAAGTTATATATCTCCTGTACATAGTGATATGGATCATGCTGGTATAACCTGTATATACTGTATATAATTATATATGTACAGCTGGTATAAGTTATATATCTCCTGTATATAGTGATATGGACCATGCTGGTATATCCTGGGTATATCCTGTATATAATTATATATGTACAGCTGGTATAAGTTATATATCTCCTGTATATAGTGATATGGACCATGGTGGTATAACCTGGGTATATACTGTATATAATTATATATGTACAGCTGGTCTAAGTTATATATCTCCTGTATATAGTGATATGGACCATGCTGGTATAACCTAAGTATATACTGTATATAATATATGTACAGCTGGTATAAGTTATAGCTCCTGTATATAGTGATATGGACCATGCTGGTATAACCTGGGTATATACTGTATATAATATATATGTACAGCTGGTATAAGTTATATATCTCCTGTATATAGTGATATGGACCATGCTGGTATAACCTGGTATATACTGTATATAATATATATGTACAGCTGGTATAAGTTATATATCTCCTGTATAAAGTGATATGGACCATGCTGGTATAACCTGTGTATATACTGTATATAATATATATGTACAGCTGGTATAAGTTATATATCTCCTGTATATAGTGATATGGACCATGCTGGTATAACCTGGGTATATACTGTATATAATATATATGTACAGCTGGTATAAGTTATATATCTCCTGTATATAGTGATATGGACCATGCTGGTATAACCTGGTATATACTGTATATAATATATATGTACAGCTGGTATAAGTTATAGCTCCTGTATATAGTGATATGGACCATGCTGGTATAACCTGGGTATATACTGTATATAATATATATGTACAGCTGGTATAAGTTATATATACTGTATATAGTGATATGGACCATGCTGGTATAACCTGGGTATATACTGTATATAATTATATATGTACAGCTGGTATAAGTTATATATCTCCTGTATATAGTGATATGGACCATGCTGGTATAACCTGGTATATACTGTATATAATATATATGTACAGCTGGTATAAGTTATATATCTCCTGTATATAGTGATATGGACCATGCTGCTATAACCTGGTATATACTGTATATAATATATATGTACAGCTGGTATAAGTTATATATCTCCAGTATATAGTGATATGGACCATGCTGGTATAACCTGGGTATATACTGTATATAATTATATATGTACAGCTGGTATAAGTTGTATATCTCCTGTATATAGTGATATGGACCATGCTGGTATAACCTGGTATATGCTGTATATAATATATGTACAGCTGGTATAAGTTATATATCTCCTGTATATAGTGATATGTACCATGCTGGTATAACCTGGTATATACTGTATATAATATATATGTACAGCTGGTATAAGTTATATATCTCCTGTATATAGTGATATGGACCATGCTGGTATAACCTGGGTATATACTGTATATAATATATATGTACAGCTGGTATAAGTTATATATCTCCTGTATATAGTGATATGGACCATGCTGGTATAACCTGGGTATATACTGTATATAATATATATGTACAGCTGGTATAAGTTGTATATCTCCTGTATATAGTGATATGGACCATGCTGGTATAACCTGGTATATGCTGTATATAATATATGTACAGCTGGTATAAGTTATATATCTCCTGTATATAGTGATATGGACCATGCTGGTATAACCTGGTATATACTGTATATAATTATATATGTACAGCTGGTATAAGTTATATATCTCCTGTATATAGTGATATGGACCATGCTGGTATAACCTGGGTATATACTGTATATAATTATATATCTCCTGTATATAGTGATATGGACCATTCTGGTATAACCTGGTATATACTGTATATAATATATATGTACAGCTGGTATAAGTTATATATCTCCTGTATATAGTGATATGGACCATGCTGGTATAACCTGGTATATACTGTATATAAATATATATGTACAGCTGGTATAAGTTATATATCTCCTGTATATAGTGATATGGACCATGCTGGTATAACCTGGGTATATACTGTATATAATTATATATGCTCAGCTGATATAAGTTATATATCTCCTGTTTATAGTTATATGGACCATGCTGGTATAACCTGATATATACTGTATATAATATATATATGTACAGCTGGTATAAGTTATATATCTCCTGTATATAGTGATATGGACCATGCTGGTATAACCTGGTATATACTGTATATAATTATATATGTACAGCTTGTATAAGTTATATATCTCCTGTATATAGTGATATGGACCATGCTGGTATAACCTGGTATATACTGTATATAATATATATGTACAGCTGGTATAAGTTATATATCTCCTGTATATAGTGATATGAACCATGCTGGTATAACCTGGGTATATACTGTATATAATATATATGTACAGCTGGTATAAGTTATATATCTCCTGTATATAGTGATATGGACCATGCTGGTATAATCTGGGTATATACTGTATATAATATATATGTACAGCTGGTATAAGTTGTATATCTCGTGTATATAGTGATATGGACCATGCTGGTATAACCTGGGTATATACTGTATATAATTATATATCTCGTGTATATAGTGATATGGACCATGCTGGTATAACCTGGGTATATACTGTATATAATTATATATCTCGTGTATATAGTGATATGGCCTGTGCTGTATATAATGACTGATGTTGGGGACATTGTACGATCTCATCCTTTCCCTCTGTTGTAATCTTCTGTAGACTTTACACATTTCTCCCGCACGTTTCTCTTATCCAACCTGCTCTCCTTCCTTTGTAAAACATAGGAGCAGTCTTATTGTGCAGAGATCTGTTTATTTAATGCGAGCAAGGTGAATTATGGGAGGAAATGAGATTTTGCCTGTTCATCCAAAATAATGGACTATGGAAACTTTCCCTTCCTTAGACAAAAAAAATGCTCGAGGTGAACGCTTCAATTTTCCTCTCATTTTCCATGAAGCACCAGCAGTTTCAAACAAATAAAAAAATATATTTTTTACATTCTCGCTGTGAATATTACTTATTGTCTGGACCGGTTCAATCCGGACACAGCAATAACAGTGCGAGAAATGTTGTTAAATCTCACAGTGTGAAGCCACATAACAAATTGATATTAAATAATTCCTAACACGTGACGTACGAATGGCAGAGAATACAGCGACGGATAATCATACTCCGCCTCCTTGGGTCCTCCCTATTTATTTCTTGAAGGTTCTGGCAACAAAATAGTTAAAAAAAAAGATTTATGCGAATGACAAATTTCTTTTACTTTAACAAATATTTTTTATTGCTTTCAATTATTTTTTGTATCTTTGTTTGGTTTAAGTTAAATAAATGATTCATTATGATTTACTTCTATCCAACACAATGTAACTCCAAGTCACCGACACTTCTGTGAAATCCCACTGTCCACTCAGGAAGAACACTGATTGACAATCAATTTCACATGGAACAGACAACACGTGGAAATTATAGGCAGTTAGCAAGACACCCACAATAAAGGAGTGGTTCTGCAGGGGGTGAGCACAGATACCTTCTCCGTTCCTATGCTTCCTGGCTGATGTTTTGGTCACTTTTGAATGCTGGCGGTGCTTTCACTCTAGTGGTAGCATGAGACGGAGTCTACAACCCACACAAGTGGCTCAGGTAGTGCAGCTCATCCAGGATGGCACATCAATGCGAGCTGTGGCAAGAAGGTTTGCTGTGTCTGTCAGCGTAGTGTCCAGAGCATGGAGGCGCTACCAGGAGACAGGCCAGTACATCAGGAGACGTGGAGGAGGCCGTAGGAGGGCAACAACCCAGCAGCAGGACCACTACCTCCGCCTTTGTGCAAGGAGGAGCAGGAGGAGCACTGCCAGAGCCCTGCAAAATGACCTCCAGCAGGCCACAAATGTGCATGTGTCCACTCAAACGGTCAGAAACAGACTCCATGAGGGTGGTATGAGGGCCCGACGTCCACAGGTGGGGCTCGTGCAGGACATTTGGCATTTGCCAGAGAACACCAAGATTGGCAAATTAGCCCCTGGTGCCCTGTGCACTTCACAGATGAAAGCAGGTTCACACTGAGCACATGTGACAGAGTCTGGAGACGCCGTGGAGAACGTTCTGCTGCCTGCAACATCCTCCAGCATGACCGGTTTGGCGGTGGGTCAGTAATGGTGTGGGGTGGCATTTCTTTGGGGGGCCGCACAGTCCTCCATGTGCTTGCCAGAAGTAGCCTGACTGCCATTAAGTACTTAGATGAGATCCTCAGACCCCTTGTGAGACCATATGCTGGTGCGGTTGGCCCTAGGTTCTTCCTAATGCAAGACAATACTAGACCTCATGTGGCTGGAGTGTGTCAGCAGTTCCTGCAAGAGGAAGGCATTGATGCTATGGACTGGCCGCCCATCTACCAGACCTTTAGCGGGTAAAAAATTGTGCATGCACTATTTTTTTCTCCACTAAACTCCGCAAAAATGCTGGATTCCCGACAGACTCCATTCAAGTAAATGGGGTCCGTCCGGACCTGGCAGTGTCCATTGTGTTCCGGCCTGTTTCAGAGCTGAACGAGATGGAAGACAACGTCAAGGTGAACCTCTCCTTATGATGCTATATAGTTTTGATTTTATGTGTTATGTAGTTGCTATGGTGAAATAGTATATATTACTATATACTGTATATTACAGTATATGGTGAATAGTACATTACTTATGAATATATTACCTAATAATAAACTGTATATTTTTGCATGAATACCCTGCTCTGTGTTTTACTCACTGCAACAACATAAATAACTTTTTTATTTTTTTAAACTTAAGATTTGGGAATTACCGTATATACTCGAGTATAAGCCGAGTTTTTCAGCACGATTTTTCGTGCTGAAAACACCCCCCTCGGCTTATACTCGAGTGAACTCCCCCACCCGCAGTGGTCTTCAACCTGCGGACCTCCAGAGGTTTCAAAACTACAACTCCCAGCAAGCCCGGCCAGCCATCGGCTGTCCGGGCTTGCTGGGAGTTGTAGTTTTGAAACCTCCGGAGGTCCGCAGGTTGAAGACCACTGCGGCCTTCGACATCATCCAGCCCCCTCTCACCCCCCTTTAGTTCTGAGTACTCACCTCCGCTCGGCGCTGGTCCGATGCTGCAGGGCTGTCCGGTGAGGAGGTGGTCCGGTGGGATAGTGGTTCCGGGCTGCTATCTTCACCGGGGAGGCCTCTTCTAAGCGCTTCGGGCCCGGCCTCAGAATAGTCACGTTGCCTTGACAACGACGCAGAGGTGCGTTCATTGCCAACGTACTTCTGCGTCGTTGTCAAGGCAACGCCTCTATTCCGGGCCGGAAGCGCGGAGAAGAGGCGCCCCCGGTGAAGATAGCAGCCCGGACCACCTCCTCTCCGGACAGCCCTGCAGGACCGGACCAGCGCCGAGCGGAGGTGAGTACTCAGAACTAAAGGGGGGTGAGAGAGGGCTGGATGATGTCGAAGGCCGCAGTGGTCTTCAACCTGCGGACCTCCGGAGGTTTCAAAACTACAACTCCCAGCAAGCCCGGACAGCCGATGGCTGCCCGGGCTTGCTGGGAGTTGTAGTTTTGAAACCTCTGGAGGTCCGCAGGTTGAAGACCACTGAGGGCGAATGATGACAAGGGGATGATGAAGGGGGGATGTGCGGGATGATAAGGGGATGATGAAGGGGGGATGTGTGGGATGATAAGGGGATGATGAAGGGGGGATGTGTGGGATGATGGGGGGATGTGTGGGATGATAAGGGGATGATGAAGGGGGGATGTGTGGGATGATAAGGGGATGATGAAGGGGGGATGTGTGGGATGATAAGGGGATGATGAAGGGGGGATGTGTGGGATGATGACAGGCGGGGATGATGATGAGGATGTTAATGACGGGTCTGGATGATGACGGGGGTCTGGATGATGACAGGGGGGATGATGTATTTCCCACCCTAGGCTTATACTCGAGTCAATAACTTTTCCTGGGATTTTGGGTTGAAATTAGGGGTCTCGGCTTATACTCGGGTCGGCTTATACTCGAGTATATACGGTATTATGTTTTTTTTTTTTTTTTTTAACATCAGGCCAAAATTGTATAAACTGCACAGTTTTTCATATTTTTTGCAATTCATAAAGGTCATGTTTGCTGTTAATATTTTTCCTGTGACCATAATTCTGACAACTAGTAGTACTGACATTTTTCTTTTTGAGTGTTCTTGGAGACGTTTTTTCAAGATGACAACGCCAGCATGTGCCAGCTCACCACTTTTCAAGCCTTGGCACCGCCCATTTGACCGTTTGGATATAATGCGTGGACATTCTGCGTTTTAAAAGCACAGACTTGCACAACAAAGATACCGGTGTTATTGGTGTTTTATACCATTCGTTACATCGGAAGTGGTTACTATGGTCACAGAGGGGGAGATGCACTTTGACATATCCATCGATCCTGTGATTTTCATAATTCCATGACCTTTACTTTTTGGCGTTGCAATAGGTTGAGGATATATATCTATGGAAAAACTTTGAAAATAGAGTCAGGCAGCCATAGGGAATTCCATTTCTCTACAGCATCCTTAACAGTGAGCACAGCATATACAATTGTCTATTAGGTTGCTATACTGTATGTGTATATATATATATATATATATATATATATATATATATATCTCTATCGTATATACTCAAGTATAAGCCGACCTGAATATAAGCCGAGGCCCCTAATTTCACCCCAAAAACCCAGGAAAACTGTCACGATCCCGGCTGGTAGGAGGTGGATCCTCTGTGCCAGAGAGGGATTGGCGAGGACCGCGCTAGTGGACCGGTTCTAAGTCACTACAGGTTTTCACCAGAGCCCGCCGCAAAGCGGGATGGTCTTGCTGCGGCGGTAGTGACCAGGTCGTATCCACTAGCAACGGCTCAACCTCTCTGACTGCTGAAGATAGGCGCGGTACAAGGGAGTAGACAGAAGCAAGGTCGGACGTAGCAGAAGGTCGGGGCAGGCAGCAAGGATCGTAGTCAGGGGCAACGGCAGGAGGTCAGGAACACGGCTAGGAACAAACAAGGGAACGCTTTCACTAGGCACAAGGGCAACAAGATCCGGCAAGGGAGTGCAGGGGAAGTGAGGTATAAGTAGGGAGTGCACAGGTGGAAACTAATTAAGCTAATTGGGAAGATTGGGCCAGGCACCATCATTGGTGCACTGGCCCTTTAAATCGCAGAGACCCGGCGCGCGCGCGCCCTAGGGAGCGGGGCCGCGCGCGCCGGGACAGGACCGACGGAGAGCGAGTCAGGTACGGGGACCGGGGTGCGCATCGCGAGCGGGCGCCACCCGCATCGCGAATCGCATCCCGGCTGGAGGCGGGACCGCAGCGCACCCGGTCAGTGGATCTGACCGGGGCGCTGCAACAACGAGGATGAGGCGAGTGCTCCGGGGAGGAACGGGGACCCGGAGCGCTCGGCGTAACAGTACCCCCCCCCCCCTTGGGTCTCCCCCTCTTCTTGGGACCAAAGAATCTGAGGAAAAAAAACTCAATTTTTCCGTGATGAGGTCCGATGCACATTAGGAGGGGTTCCGTGCGGTAACGCACGAGACAGTCCAATTTTTCATTGTAAACACAATTGATGTAGAGGGGTCTGGCGAGACTGGTCACAGGGACGTTGAACCTGTTGATAAGAGAGGCCAAAAAAAAATTTCCTGCAGATCCGGAATCCAAGAAGGCCATAGTAGAGAAGGAGAAGGTAGAGGAAGATATCCGCACAGGCACAGTAAGGCGTGGAGAAGCAGAGTTGACATCAAGAACTGTCTCACCTTTGTGCGGAGTCAGCGTACGTCTTTCCAGGCGGGGAGGACGGATAGGACAATCCTTCAGGAAGTGTTCGGTACCGGCACAGTACAGGCAAAGATTCTCCATGCGGCGTCGTGTCCTCTCTTGAGGTGTCAAGCGAGACCGGTCAACTTGCATAGCCTCCACGGCGGGAGGCACAGGAACGGTTTGCAGAGGACCAGAGGAGAGAGGAGCCAGGGACAAAAAACGCCTCGTGCGAACAAAGTCCATATCCAGGCGGAGCTCCAGACGCCATCCGGAAAAACGCATGTCAATGCGAGTGGCAAGATGAATGAGTTCATGTAGGTTAGCAGGAGTCTCTCGTGCGGCCAGAACATCTTTAATGTTGCTGGATAGGCCTTTTTTAAAGGTCGCGCAGAGAGCCTCACTATTCCAGGACAACTCGGAAGCAAGAGCACGGAACTGAATGGCGTACTCGCCAACGGAAGAAACACCCTGGGCCAGGTTCAGCAGGGCAGTCTCGGCAGAAGAAGCTCGGGCAGGCTCCTCGAAGACACCACGGACCTCAGCGAAGAAGGACTGGACTGTGGCTGTGGCAGGATCATTGCGGTCCCAGAGTGGTGTGGCCCCAGACAAGGCCTTTCCAGAAAGGAGACCACGGCAGAGTCTAGAGTCCTCATCAAATTTGTCCGGCAGAGACAAGCAGGGGTTAGGAGCGGCCGGTTGCTGCGGAGGAGTTGCAGGAGCCGGCGGAGGAGATGGTTGTTGCAGTTGCAGCTGCTGTAACTGTGACTTCAGTTGCTGTGTCACGGTGGACAAGTATGCCAGCTGGTGATTTTGTTGGGTGATCATCGTGGAAATGTCGGCAAGACTTGACAGCGGCACCTCAGCGGAATCCATGGCCGGACGCTGCGGAGGAGTTGCAGGAGACGGCGGAGGAGATGGTTGTTGCAGTTGCAGCTGCTGTGTCAGTGGCAGCAGCTGCTGTAACTGTGACTTCAGTTGCTGTTTCACGGAGGACAAGTATGCCAGCTGGTGATTTTGTTGGGTGATCATCGTGAAAATGTCGGCAAGACTTGACAGCGGCACCTCAGCGGAATCCATGGCCGGATCTACTGTCACGATCCCGGCTGGTAGGAGGTGGATCCTCTGTGCCAGAGAGGGATTGGCGAGGACCGCGCTAGTGGACCGGTTCTAAGTCACTACAGGTTTTCACCAGAGCCCGCCGCAAAGCGGGATGGTCTTGCTGCGGCGGTAGTGACCAGGTCGTATCCACTAGCAACGGCTCAACCTCTCTGACTGCTGAAGATAGGCGCGGTACAAGGGAGTAGACAGAAGCAAGGTCGGACGTAGCAGAAGGTCGGGGCAGGCAGCAAGGATCGTAGTCAGGGGCAACGGCAGGAGGTCAGGAACACGGCTAGGAACAAACAAGGGAACGCTTTCACTAGGCACAAGGGCAACAAGATCCGGCAAGGGAGTGCAGGGGAAGTGAGGTATAAGTAGGGAGTGCACAGGTGGAAACTAATTAAGCTAATTGGGAAGATTGGGCCAGGCACCATCATTGGTGCACTGGCCCTTTAAATCGCAGAGACCCGGCGCGCGCGCGCCCTAGGGAGCGGGGCCGCGCGCGCCGGGACAGGACCGACGGAGAGCGAGTCAGGTATGGGGACCGGGGTGCGCATCGCGAGCGGGCGCCACCCGCATCGCGAATCGCATCCCGGCTGGAGGCGGGACCGCAGCGCACCCGGTCAGTGGATCTGACCGGGGCGCTGCAACAACGAGGATGAGGCGAGTGCTCCGGGGAGGAACGGGGACCCGGAGCGCTCGGCGTAACAAAAACCTATTGACTCGACTATAAGCCTAGGGTGGGAAATACATCATCCCCCCTGTTATCATCCAGACCCCGTCATTAACACCCTCATCATCATCACCCTGTCATCATCCCCCTTCATCATTACCACATGTCATCATCCCACACCCCCCCTTCATCATCACCACCTGTCATCATCCCCCTGTCATCATCCCACACCCCCCCTCATCATCCCCGCCTGTCATCATCCCCCTGTCATCATCCCACACCCCCTTCATCATCACCACCTGTCATCATCCCCGTCATCATCCCCCTGTCATCATCCGACACCCCCCCTTCATCATCACCACCTGTCATCATCCGACACCCCCCTTCATCATCACCGCCTGTCATCATCCCCGTCATCATCCCACACCCCCCTTCATCATCACCGCCTGTCATCATCCCCTGTCATCATCCCACACCCCCCCTTCATCATCACCGCCTGTCATCATCCCACACACCCCTTCATCATCACCGCCTGTCATCATCCCCCTGTCATCATCCCACACCCCCCCCTTCATCATCACCGCCTGTCATCATCCCCCTGTAATCATCCCACACCCCCCCTTCATCATCACCACCTGTCATCATCCCCCTGTCATCATCCCACACCCCCCTTCATCATCACCGCCTGTCATCATCCCCCTGTAATCATCCCACACCCCCCCCTTCATCATCACCGCCTGTCATCATCCCCCTGTCATCATCCCACACCCCCCCTTCATCATCACCACCTGTCATCATCCCCCCGTAATCATCCCACACCCCCCCTTCATCATCACCACCTGTCATCATCCCCCTGTCATCATCCCACACCCCCCCCCTTCATCATCACCGCCTGTCATCATCCCCCTGTCATCATCCCACACCCCCCTTCATCATCACCGCCTGTCATCATCCCCCTGTCATCATCCCACACCCCCTTCATCATCACCGCCTGTCATCATCCCCCTTCATCATCCCCCTGTCATCATCCCACTGTCATCATCCCACACCCCCCTTCATCATCACCGCCTGTCATCATCCCCCTGTCATCATCCCACCCCCCATTCATCATCACCGCCTGTCATCATCCCCCTGTCATCATCCCACACCCCCCCTTCATCATCACCACCTGTCATCATCCCCCTGTCATCATCCCACACCCCCCCTTCATCATCACCACCTGTCATCATCCCCCTGTCATCATCCCACACCCCCCCCCCCTTCATCATCACCGCCTGTCATCATCCCCCTGTCATCATCCCCCTGTCATCATCCCACACCCCCCCCTTCATCATCACCGCCTGTCATCATCCCCCTGTCATCATCCCACACCCCCCTTCATCATCACCACCTGTCATCATCCCCCTGTCATCATCCCACACACCCCCTTCATCATCACCACCTGTCATCATCCCCTGTCATCATCCCACACCCCCCCTTCATCATCACCGCCTGTCATCATCCCACACACCCCTTCATCATCACCGCCTGTTATCATCCCCCTGTCATCATCCCACACCCCCCCTTCATCATCACCGCCTGTCATCATCCCCCTGTCATCATCCCACACACCCCCCTTCATCATCACCACCTGTCATCATCCCCCTGTCATCATCCCACACCCCCCTTCATCATCACCGCCTGTCATCATCCCCCTGTAATCATCCCACACACCCCCCTTCATCATCACCGCCTGTCATCATCCCCCTGTCATCATCCCACACCCCCCCTTCATCATCACCACCTGTCATCATCCCCCTGTCATCATCCCACACCCCCCCTTCATCATCACCACCTGTCATCATCCCCCTGTCATCATCCCACACCCCCCTTCATCATCACCGCCTGTCATCATCCCCCTGTCATCATCCCACACCCCCCTTCATCATCACCACCTGTCATCATCCCCCTGTCATCATCCCACACACCCCCTTCATCATCACCACCTGTCATCATCCCCTGTCATCATCCCACACCCCCCCCTTCATCATCACCGCCTGTCATCATCCCACACACCCCTTCATCATCACCGCCTGTCATCATCCCCCTGTCATCATCCCACACCCCCCCTTCATCATCACCGCCTGTCATCATCCCCCTGTAATCATCCCACACCCCCCCCTTCATCATCACCACCTGTCATCATCCCCCTGTCATCATCCCACACCCCCCTTCATCATCACCGCCTGTCATCATCCCCCTGTAATCATCCCACACCCCCCCCTTCATCATCACCGCCTGTCATCATCCCCCTGTCATCATCCCATACCCCCCCTTCATCATCACCACCTGTCATCATCCCCCTGTCATCATCCCACACCCCCCCTTCATCATCACCACCTGTCATCATCCCCCTGTCATCATCCCACACCCACCTTCATCATCACCGCCTGTCATCATCCCCCTGTCATCATCCCACACCCCCCTTCATCATCACCACCTGTCATCATCCCCCTGTCATCATCCCACACACCCCCTTCATCATCACCACCTGTCATCATCCCCTGTCATCATCCCACACCCCCCCTTCATCATCACCGCCTGTCATCATCCCACACACCCCTTCATCATCACCGCCTGTCATCATCCCCGTCATCATCCCACACCCCCCCTTCATCATCACCGCCTGTCATCATCCCCCTGTAATCATCCCACACCCCCCCCTTCATCATCACCACCTGTCATCATCCCCCTGTCATCATCCCACACCCCCCTTCATCATCACCACCTGTCATCATCCCCCTGTCATCATCCCACACCCCCCCTTCATCATCACCACCTGTCATCATCCCCCTGTCATCATCCCACACCCACCTTCATCATCACCGCCTGTCATCATCCCCCTGTCATCATCCCACACCCCCCTTCATCATCACCACCTGTCATCATCCCCCTGTCATCATCCCACACACCCCCTTCATCATCACCACCTGTCATCATCCCCTGTCATCATCCCACACCCCCCCTTCATCATCACCGCCTGTCATCATCCCACACACCCCTTCATCATCACCGCCTGTCATCATCCCCGTCATCATCCCACACCCCCCCTTCATCATCACCGCCTGTCATCATCCCCCTGTAATCATCCCACACCCCCCCCTTCATCATCACCACCTGTCATCATCCCCCTGTCATCATCCCACACCCCCCTTCATCATCACCGCCTGTCATCATCCCCCTGTAATCATCCCACACCCCCCCCTTCATCATCACTGCCTGTCATCATCCCCCTGTCATCATCCCACACCCCCCCTTCATCATCACCACCTGTCATCATCCCCCTGTCATCATCCCACACCCCCCCCTTCATCATCACCACCTGTCATCATCCCCCTGTCATCATCCCACACACCCCCTTCATCATCACCACCTGTCATCATCCCCTGTCATCATCCCACACCCCCCCTTCATCATCACCGCCTGTCATCATCCCACACACCCCTTCATCATCACCGCCTGTCATCATCCCCCTGTCATCATCCCACACCCCCCCTTCATCATCACCGCCTGTCATCATCCCCCTGTAATCATCCCACACCCCCCCCCTTCATCATCACCACCTGTCATCATCCCCCTGTCATCATCCCACACCCCCCTTCATCATCACCGCCTGTCATCATCCCCCTGTTATCATCCCACACCCCCCCCTTCATCATCACCGACTGTCATCATCCCCCTGTCATCATCCCACACCCCCCCTTCATCATCACCACCTGTCATCATCCCCCTGTCATCATCCCACACCCCCCCTTCATCATCACCACCTGTCATCATCCCCCTGTCATCATCCCACACCCCCCCCTTCATCATCACCACCTGTCATCATCCCCCTGTCATCATCCCACACACCCCCTTCATCATCACCACCTGTCATCATCCCCCTGTCATCATCCCACACCCCCCCTTCATCATCACCACCTGTCATCATCCCCCTGTCATCATCCCACACCCCCCCTTCATCATCACCACCTGTCATCATCCCCCTGTAATCATCCCACACCCCCCCCTTCATCATCACCGCCTGTCATCATCCCCCTGTCATCATCCCACACCCCCCTTCATCATCACCGCCTGTCATCATCCCCCTGTCATCATCCCACACCCCCTTCATCATCACCGCCTGTCATCATCCCCCTTCATCATCCCCCTGTCATCATCCCACACCCCCCTTCATCATCACCGTCTGTCATCATCCCCCTGTCATCATCCCACCCCCCATTCATCATCACCGCCTGTCATCATCCCCCTGTCATTATCCCACACCCCCCCTTCATCATCACCACCTGTCATCATCCCCCTGTCATCATCCCACACCCCCCCTTCATCATCACCACCTGTCATCATCCCCCTGTCATCATCCCACACCCCCCTTCATCATCACCGCCTGTCATCATCCCCCTGTCATCATCCCACCCCCCATTCATCATCACCGCCTGTCATCATCCCCCTGTCATTATCCCACACCCCCCCCTTCATCATCACCATCTGTCATCATCCCCCTGTCATCATCCCACACCCCCCCTTCATCATCACCGCCTGTCATCATCCCCCTGTCATCATCCCCCTGTCATCATCCCACACCCCCTTCATCATCACCGCCTGTCATCATCCCACACCCCCCTTCATCATCACCGCCTGTCATCATCCCCCTGTCATCATCCCACACCCCCCTTCATCATCACCGCCTGTCATCATCCCCCTGTCATCATCCCACCCCCCATTCATCATCACCGCCTGTCATCATCCCCCTGTCATCATCCCACACCCCCCCTTCATCATCACCACCTGTCATCATCCCACACCCCCCCTTCATCATCACCACCTGTCATCATCCCCCTGTCATCATCCCACACCCCCCCTTCATCATCACCGCCTGTCATCATCCCCCTGTCATCATCCCACATGATGACGAAGGCTGCAGTGGTCTTCAACCTGCGGACCTCCAGATGTTTCAAAACTACAACTCCCAGCATATATATATATATATATATATATATGTATATATATATATATATATATATACACACACACACACCAAAAAAGAGAAAACTGGAGTGCAAAATACCTTAAAATCACTAGATCTTTATTACAAACAGACAACAGCCCCTTGAAAAAGTAGGAAACGAAACGGCGTTGGGGAGGCGAGGCCCACTGACAAATAATATGGGTAGGCACATAGCACTTGGCTTTAGATAACGTTATGTATTACACTGGTCACTTTGCCATTAAGTTTACACAGCGCGAGATTGTGCACATTAGCGGCTGAACTTGTGCAGCAAGAATTGTCATGGCCTATTAGTACACATTCTGCACTTTGCGGGTTATTTCTTTATCTTATATTTCTCTTGGCATAGCGGTCCAGTATACATTATTAATATGTTGATACTATAATTCAAAGTTGCTTGGCTATAGTTCTAATTAGAGATGAGCGAACTTACAGTAAATTCGATTCGTCACGAACTTCTCGGCTCGGCAGTTGATGTCTTATCCTGCATAAATTAGTTCAGCTTTCCGGTGCTCCGGTGGGCTGGAAAAGGTGGATACAGTCCTAGGAAAGAGTCTCCTAGGACTGTATCCACCTCTTCCAGCCCACCGGAGCACCGGAAAGCTGAACTAATTTATGCAGGATAAGTTATCAACTGCCGAGCCGAGAAGTTCGTGACGAATCGAATTTACTGTAAGTTCGCTCATCTCTAATTTTAAGGCATTTTGCACTCCAGTTTTTTCTTTTTTGGTGTACATTTATGTCCTAGGGAGTGACCTTATTGTTATAGGGACTATAATGGACGCCCCGCATATAGCATAATGTTCAGATTTAAAGGGTGTCATTTTGGGTTCTTAATGTGTATATATATATATATATATATATATATATATATATATATATATATATATATTCCTTTCATTCTGCTAACAGAATTGCTGGGAAACAGAGAGGAGCTGGAATTCTCTGTAACCTTGCAATGTTTGTATAGGATCACTCATGCATGTAAAGAGACAAGCACCGATCTACTGTGTATTTAATGAAATTGTTATCTATATAATTCATTTCAAGGACATGTCCAGCATATACCGTATTTTTCGCTGTATAAGACGCACTTTTTCTTCCCCAAAACTGGGGGGGGGGGAAGTCGGTGCGTCTTATACGGCGAATACACCCCTATTGCGGCGGTCCCTGCGGCCATCAACGGCCGGGACCCGCGGCTAATACAGGACATCACCGATCGCGGTGATGCCCTGTATTAACCCTTCAGACGCGGCGATCAAAGCTGACCGCCGCATCTGAAGGGAAAGTGACACTAACCCGGCTGTTCAGCGATTTCACCGCGGCGGTCCCGAACAGCCCGACTGAACAGCCGGGTTAGTGCTTACAGGACACCGGGAGGGACCTTACCTGCCTCCTCTGTGTCTTCTCCGTTCAGGGATCCCCTGTATGGCCGGCGCTCTCCTTCCTCGTCATCACGTACGTGCGTCGTCGTGCGTAACGATGTGATGGCGGCGACGGAGAGCGAGGATACCCGGCCGGCAGCAAAGAAGTTCCGGAGCAACGGGGACACGGCGACAGCGATGGAGCAACCTCCAGGGCAGCGGTGACGGGTCCGGACCGGCGGGGACACATGAGTATTACCTCCTATGCAGTGGTCTTCAATCTGCGGACCTGCAGATGTTGCAAAACTACAACTCCCAGCATGCCCGGACAGCCAACGGCTGTCCGAGCATGCTGGGAGTTGTAGTTTTGCAACATCTGGAGGTCCGCAGGTTGAAGACCACTATTAGGTTCAAAATCTTTATTTTTTTTGATTTTGCACCTATACATTGGGTGCGTCTTATACGCCGGTGCGTCCTATAGGGCGAAAAATACGGTAGCTATAATATATATAGAAAGCTGTATTATATTAAAGGGGTTATCCAGGAAACAACTTTTTCATATTATATATATATATATATATATATATATATATATATATATATATATATCAACTGTCTCCAGAAAGTTAAACAGATTTGTAAATTACTTCTATTAAAAAAATCTTAATCCTTTCAGTACTTATGAGCTGCAAAAGTTGAGTTGTTCTTTTCTGTCTAAGTGCTCTCTGATGCACTGTCCACAGTAAAAGCAAATCCCCATAGCAAACCTCTTCTACTCTGTGCAGTTCCCGAGACAAGCAGAGATGTCAGCAGAGAGCACTGTTGCCAGACAGAAAAGAACAACTCATCTTCAGCAGCTGATAATTATTGGAAGGATTAAGATTTTTTTAATAGAAGTAATTTACACATTTGTTTAACTTTCTGGAGGCAGTTAATGTAAAAAGACAAAAAATAATAATAATAAAAAAAAAAAAAAAGATTTTTCCTGGAATACCTAAGTATCTAAATCTGACCCTAAGTTACAGTCTGTATTATGCTGTAGTTTTTTGTTTTTATTGTTTGTAGTTATTGGAAACCATCAGCATGCTGGCCAACATACACGCCCCTAACAGTGGACCTTTAAACCACAAAGGAAGGGGGTGGAAGGCAGTTTAAGGGGTGCCAGAAAGTTATACAAACTTGTAATTTACTTCTAATTTAAAACCTTAATCCTTCCAGTACTTATCAGCTGCTGTATGCTCCAGAGGAAGTTGTGCAGTTCTTTCCAGTCTGACCACCGTGCTCTCTGCTGACACCTCTGTCCATGTCAGGAATTGTCCAGAACCAAAACAAATCCCCATAGCAAACCTGCTCTGAACAGTTCCTGACATGAACAGAGGTGTCAGCAGAGAGCACATCCTGTGGTTTCAGTGTGTGCAGCTGTCGGGTGTGGCTCCATTTTCTCTCCAGACTTCCAGGCAGAGAAGCAGGTTTTTACATCGGGCTTTCCCAGGAGCGTGGCAGGCTCCTTGGGAGGGCTTTCCTGCATGGAGCCTCGGGCTTCTACCTCTCATTCCCGGCTGGCGAGAGGGGGGAAGAAAGTGTCTACAGCCGGATTCAAGGTCGGGGTGAGACGTTCCAGCAGGGCCCGCAGAAATGTGGAGCCCACTCCCCTGACCGGATCAGAGGGACATAAGGCATCAGCAAAGACCAGCGGTCCTTCTGTTACCCCGGAACCCCAGCAATGGGGGGCACGGGGACCAAGGGAGTCATTGGCGACATATGGCTCAAGGATACAAGCAAAGATGGCGGAGTACGAAGAGCTGGGCAGGAAGCTGAGGAGTCTGAGAGAGGACCTGAGATTTGCCCGCTACCAGGCTGACCAGGGCCCTACAGGTAAGAGGCAGAAGTTCACTGCCCAGGTGCGGGCTCTGAAGATAGAGGTGGCGGAGGTGGAGGAGGCCAAAAGAAAAATCTCTGAGGGGGCAGGATTCCTAAAAGAAAAACTGGTTAATGAGGAGAGATTCAAGGAAAGGAAGTATGGTGCATGCTGCCCTCAGGAGAGCAGTGAGGAGGAAGGAGGGGAGGAAGATGGCGGAGAGTCGGCTGTGGGAAGTGAAATGGATGCCACCCCTAGTGTGTGTGAGCCCCAGCCCCCCCAAGATAGCTACCCTGAGCCAGCCCAGGTGGCGCTACCCTCCAGTGATGGGGAGACAGAGGAGAGCGGTGAGGAGGAGCTGGCCAGTGGGGGTTTGCTGCAAGCCATTATACAGCAGGAGTCCCCTACCCGTATGGAGGATTTTACCTTTGGTGAGGATCTCGGTAAAGATGATCTAGTAAAGAAAAGGAAGAAAAGGCAGAAGGTTCAGGAGACTGTGACTTATGTGTTTCGTCCTTTCCAGCAGTCCGGGCCAGCTGTAAAGTTGGTTCAGACTGCTGGGCCCCCCAAACTGCCAGTCCCCGTTTCTGTGGTGAAGCAGGGCCAGAAAGGGGGGTACAGCATGGCGTCCAAGACGGCAGAGGACGCTATAGAGCCAGCAAGTCCTATTGGGCTTAAGGTGAGCAGCCCTGGTGCTGCGGGAGCGCCCCAGGGTGGTGGGGGGCGTGTCCAGGCACCAGGGGCAAGCTATGCTACTGTTTGCTTGGGGAGCGGTTCCCCAGGTGTTGCTGGCACTGAGGGGCACTTCCCTGTGAGGGGGGGGAGTGTCCAGATAAGTGATATGTCTGTGTGCTTGGGGGGCGGTCCCCCGAGTGCCGTGGACATTACCGGCGCTGCAGGGCACTCCTCTGTGAGGGGGGGGAGTGTCCGGGCATCGGGAGTGGAAAACGGTCGGTCTGTGTGTTCTGTGGGTGCTGCGGGGCACTCTCCTGTGAGGGGGGAGAGTGTCCGAGTGCCAGTGCCAGCCTCAGAGCCCGTGCAGTTGGGAAGACATGGTGATGGCGTTGTGGGAGGAGCTGGGGTGCGCTCGGAGGGGCAGCCCCAGGCTCAGGCAGTAACATCGCCCATGGAGGAGGAGCCATCAGAGTCGACCCCAGCAACAGCAAAGCTAGCAAAAAAGACTCTGTTAAAACCGGCAGTACTACAAGTCCCAGCCAGCCCAGGATATGTTAGGCACAACGCGAGTGTAGGGGGTGAGGATGATGGGTGTGGTAGTGTTGTGAATGAGAAGAGTGCATGTGGGAGTGTTAGTGGAGTGAATAATGGTGGGAGTAGTGGTGGTATGAATACAAAGTCTGGTATGGATGATGAGAATTGTGGTGTGAATGTTGGTGGGAGTTGTGGTGTGAATGGTGGTCCTGGGTCTGAGTCTGGTTCGGCTGCCCCCCCGGTAGTGACTGCTCCTAGGAGCTATGCTCATGTCGCTGCCGGGGGGTCCCCCTCTCCATCCGGCCCCGGGGGTCACTTGCAGCAGCGCCTCCTGGAGGCTCTACGTAGGGGCGACAGGTCAATCGAGGTAGAGGGAAGGGGTGAGGTCGACCTGTCTTTCTGGATAGAGAGGCACGGTTTGGGGGCATTCCGAGAGCAGAATGGGGAGGTGGTCTGGTCCCTCCCGACACCCGGGCAGGACAATAACCGTAGGAACGTGGTCCGTCTGATTTGGAGGGGCAAGGATGTGTGCCCGCCTCGCGCTAAAGTGGTTGAGCTCCTCCTCCAGATGGAATTCAGGGCGAGTGACATCTTTGCCCTGATTCACCCCTATGGTTCGTCCGAATTTGACGTCAGTTTTGTTCGACCGGAGGGTCTCGAACTCTTCTGGTCGAACTACGAAGTGGCGAAGAATGAGCCCGGCTGGCGGGATTTTGCTGTAAAGGCTATTTCCCGTCAGAACTCAGTCAAGAAAGTGACCGTTTTGACTCGTAACGAGTCACTCTCCTGCTATGACATCATGACCTGGCTGGGACGGTATGGGGATGTGACGGACATGCCCAAGAAAAATCTAGATGAGCACGGGATCTGGTCTGGGGCCTGGACGTTTTCCGTCAAACTCAAGCGTTCAGGTAGTACAGTTGCCCACATTCCGTCAGCTGCCTTCCTTGGACGTGACAGAATCCAGGTCTTTTACCAGGGGCAGCCTAAGGTCTGTCACAGGTGCGGTAGCCCCACCCATTTTAGTGCAGCCTGTACTGTACAGGTTTGTGCTTTGTGTGGTGGGGTGGGTCATCTGGCTGCATCCTGCAGACAGATCCGGTGCCACCTGTGTGGTGTCCTCGGGCACCCTTTCAGCCGTTGTCCAAGCGCCTTCGCCCGTGCTGGGGCCGCTCCGGCCGGGGAGAGCTGTGAAGTTGCCCCGGCTGGGGAGGGTACGAGCAGGGATGGGGGCATAACAGGGCTAGTGACGAGGAAAAAGGGCCCTGCCAAACTAAGGCGGGAGGAAAATCGTAGGAGGAGTAGGGAGCTGGAGAGTGCCCAGGTGACTGGGGTAGCTCCGGCCCCTGCTCCTGAAGCTGGCCCTGTAACCACTGAAGCCCTGGGGGAGAACGTGCTGGATGAGGAGATCAGGAGGCTGCGCAGAGAGGAAGGCAAAATGGCCGACCCTTCTGATTCCTCCCACTATGAAAGTGTGGATGAGGAGAGTGGGGAAAGGCCAAAAAAGAAAGACAAGGGCAAAAGGAAAGGGAGAAAGAAGAGGTCGGAGCCCTCTGTTAAGCCTTGTACTACGGACCAGGTCCAAAACGGAAGCCTGACTGCCCCCCCTCTGATTGACCTGTCAAACCGGTACCTCGTCCTCGATACCATCTCCTCCCCCTCCTTGGAGGGGGAAGGTGAGGGCGGGGTGCCTAGGATGAGAGAGCCTCTGGGGGGAACTGGGCCCTGTCCTGCGGAGGCATCTTCCTCGGAGGGCAAGGCTAGACTGGGGCCGGATGGAGACGGGGACCACATGGACCAATCAGAATCTAAGAAAAGGTCCAAAAGTGGTCCTGCCCTTTCATCTTCTTCAGGGGATGAGGGGGCAAAAAAGAAGGGGAAGCAGAAGTAAAGGTGTGGCCGTCTAACTTAATCACCCATGATGGCGGCACTCACCCCACTGACGCTGGCATCTATTAATTGTGCCAGTATAAAGTCTGATACGGCTAGATTCGCAGCCTTCAATTTTCTTGGCCGTGTTGAAGCCGATATTTTCTTTTTACAGGAGACCAGGTTGTCAGATCTAGCCTCTCTGGTGAAAGCCAGAAGAGAGTGGAGGCGCGGGCCCTCCCACTGGTCTCTTGCGGCTGAGCCGTATAGTGGGGTGGCGGTCCTTTTTACCGCTCCGGTTGAATGCAGACGGGTTATTGAGTTAGAAATGGGGAGGTGCCTGATCTTAGATGTCCTCATGAAGGGACAAGAGCTTCGGCTCATAAACATCTATGCCCCACAAACTAAGCTGGGCCGTAAAAATCTTTTTATGAGGATTAAGCCCTTCCTTTTTACAAGCCGGCAGGTGATCTTTGGAGGGGACTTCAATAATGTCACGAGGTCCCAAGATAGGAGAGGCTCCAATGGTCCGCTGGATTGCGATAGTGTGGTCCTTAATAATATAGTTAGGGAAGCTCGCCTAGAGGACGCCCACATCCGGAGCCCCTCAGGCCACGCGGGTTTCACCTATCATCAAGGTAGTCGCAGGTCTAGGATAGATAGGTTTTATTTGAAGGAGGAAGCCGTCTCTTCCGCAGTGTCCGTGGTTGAGGTGGAGTTCTCCGATCACTGTATGATTTTGTTTTCCTTGAATGTTTCAGAGACCCCCCGGATGGGTAAAGGTTATTGGAAGCTGAATTCGTCCCTCCTGGAGGAAGCAGAGATAAGACAGTCCTTTGAGGATTTTCTTCAGAGTCAGGTACCTTTACTGGGCCTATGTAGTAGTAAGTCAGAGTGGTGGGAGATATTCAAGAAGCGGGTTGCGGGGTTCTTCCGCCAGCTCTCGAGCCTCAGGTCCCTGAACAGGTATCGCTTGTATCAGGGTCTGAGGAGGAAACTCGAGCTTCTCGTCTCGACTGGAGGTAGCCGGGAGGATATCTCCAGAGTGAAGTCCTTGCTGATGAGGTGTCAGTACGATAGGCACGCATCTTTGGTTTTTGAGAGGGATTTCGGGAAGTACCGCTCGCCCGACCCTTACAGGAACTGCAAGATGTCAGTGAGTAGTAAAGTAGTCTCAGGACTGGTTGATAGTACGGGATCTCTGAATCGGTCCAGATCAGGGATCCTGGAGGTCATCAGATCTTTCTACTTGCACCTCTTGGGGAGGAAGGATCTAGATCGAGACAGGATGTCGGCTTTCCTGGCTGAAACCATTCCTGAGCCAGGGGTAGACCCCTCTCTTGATGTTTTGGCAGAAGATATCAGGGAAGAGGAAGTGAGACTGGCGATTGAGGGGCTCGCCCCCAAGAAGTCGCCAGGTCCGGATGGCTTAACATCCGAGTGGTATAAGACCTTTAAGGAGTCTTTAGCTCCCCTCTTGACCAAGGTATTCAATGAGTGTCTCTCCTCGGGCACTCTGCCAAAGTCAATGAGGAGGTCGGCCCTGATTCTTCTCTCAAAAGGTAAAGATCCTAGCCGGATTGAGAATTGGAGGCCCATAGCTCTTCTCAATACGGACAGGAAGCTTCTGGCCAAGATACTGTTTAATCGGCTGGTGAAGTTTGCACCCCGGCTCCTTTCGGGGGCTCAGCACTGCTCTGTTCCAGGCCGAAGCACTTTAAGTGCTGTCCTCAGTGTCAGGGAGGCAGTGGAGCGGAGTAGTGCGGGTCTCTGGAAGGGGTACTTACTGTCCTTGGATCAGGCCAAAGCATTTGATCGGGTGAACCACGAGTACCTCTGGTCCGTCCTCCTGAGGTATGGCTTACCGTGTACTTTTGTTAATTGGCTTAAGATCTTGTATGCCGGGGCAGAGAGAGTTTCCCACTGGTGAACGGGTGGTCTGGCCGCTCTTTTGAGGTGGGGTCCGGAGTCCGTCAGGGTTGTCCTTTGAGCCCGCTTTTATACGTATTCGCGATTGATCCCTTCGTCCGGAGGGTAGATCGTGGGCCGTTGGCGGGAGTCGGGATGAGTCTGGTGGAGCTGGATGTCACCCAGAGAGTGGTGGCGTACGCTGATGATGTCACTATTTTCGTCTCCTCGAGGGAGGAGGTCGATGTGGTGATGTCAGAGGTGGAGCGCTACTCGGAGGCATCCGGGTCCAAGATCAACCGGGAAAAGTGTGAAAGTCTCTGGCTGGGAGGGGGGGATCCCACGTTTGATCTCCCGCACACCCTCCCAGGGCCCCAAGACTCAGCAAAAATTCTAGGCATCACATTCGGCCAGGATGATTATTCCACCAAAAACTGGGACGGTAAGCTCCATGATGCCACTCAGAGGGTGAACCAGTGGAAGGGTTGGTCTATGACCCTCAGGGAAAGGGTACACCTGATCAAATCGTACCTGCTCCTTGTTTATCTATCTGGGCAGTGTATGTATCTTGCCAGATGCTTACTACACTAGGGTCTACAGCCTGTTTTTCCAACTGTTATGGGGGAACAGGTTGAATCTAGTCAAGAGGGAGGTTACGTACCGTACGAGGAGACTAGGGGGTTTATCTATGGTAAACCCTGTGGTGTTCTTAACCAACACCTTCTTGAAAGCTAACATCTCGAACCTCTGGAAAGAGAGGGCTCCTCCGTGGGTACTCTCCTGCAGGGAATGGTTTCGGCCTTTCTTCCAGGAATGGGAGAGAGGAGGGCAAGTGAAGGACCTCCGTACACCACATGGATATCTTCCGGCTTACGCTACCCCGACTCTGAAGGCGATACGTCGGTGGGGTCTGGGAGTGTGGGAAATCAGGACCCAGTCAAGGCAGTTCCTTGACAAACGGGTTCTGTTGACCCACTTCCAGAAGCCTCTGGCGCTCAGGGACTGCCCAGGTCGGGATCTGAGGGTGGGGTTGTATCTTTTAAACTTGAAAAGGATCCCCCAGAAGTTTTGGGACTTGGCCTGGCGCTGCTTTCAGGGGAAGCTAGGTGTAAGGGACAACCTGAAGTACAGGAACTCTGATGACCGGGGGTGTCCACGAGAAGAGTGTGTGGACACGCTGGAAAGCATGGACCACTTCCTGCTTCATTGTCCCTTTAACGTAGGGGTCTACAACCGGGTGGGCGCTTCCATCGGCTGGAGTCAACTTGCCGGCCTTACCTATCCAGAGTGGGCTTATGGGGCATTCAGGACCCTCGGTGGCCGAGATCGGGGCACTTTATTTTTAGTCAGCTTAGTGGTTAAGTATCACACGTGGAATGCACGGTGTTTAGTGTCCACCCAGCAGAAAGTCCTCTCCGAGGTGGAGGTCTGTAGGAACATCACCGGTGACCTCGGGAAGATCAGGTCTTTGGAGTATGGCAGTCTTGGTACCAGTAGGGCTTCTCTCCTATGGAGAGGGTTTTCTTTTCATGTGCCCTAGGTACTAGACCTTTTTGGTAGAGTACCTTTATTTTGGTTAGGGACAGGCATACAGGGATAGAGATAGGGTGATAGTAGGGTCAGTTTTAATGAAGGGATAGAATTAGGGAGAATAGTAGGGGGAATTAGGGAAAGAGTTTAAATTTCTTCAGTGTATCAGATCTGCCATCCTTCTCCCTGGTGGTGGGCTGTTGCATGTGCACCATAGCTTTTTGTTTTGTTTACAGCTGATATGGTATGAAGGGCTTACAGGCACCGAACTTGGGCCTAAATTGGGTTGTGGTCTTGTATATAAGGTTGTATTTAGTTGGTTGGTTGGAGTGCTAGGTGGGGAGGGGGTGTTTTTATTTTTTTTTTTTTTTATTTATTTATTTATTTATTTATTTATTTTTTATTTATTTATTTATTTTTTTTCTCCTTAGGGGATCTGACATGGGTCAGTTAAGGACTGGACTTAAGAACTGTACGAACGGTTATGGACTGACCCATGTACAGGAGGGGTGGTGTGGGAGAGGGCACAGTTTTAGTGTAGGATTTATTTTAGGGTTTTTGTAGGTATTTTTGTGAGGCACATTTATTATATTTGTATGTATACTGTGCTATGTTTATTGTTTTATATTATTTATTTGTTGGTATAGTGTGTCATGTATTTTGTTTTATATTGTTGCATTAGCCATAAGAAAAGGGCAGTCGGACCAGTTGTAGTTCTGTATTATTATTATTATTATTACTATATGTAGGTGTTTTTGTCTGTGTATATCTAAGTTATTTAAATTTTTTTTTATTTTTTTATTTTTTTTATTATATATATATATATATATATATATATATATTTATATATAGGAAATTATTATTATTTTTTTTTTTTGATAAGCCAAGTTGTGCTGTTGTTATGTTCATTCTCAATATGTGTGTGTGTGTGTGTTTGTTAGTTTTGGAGATTATGCGTGTGTTATGTTTTCTGTTGCTTGATTTATTTATTTATTTTCCCAAGTATGGATCATTTTGAGTTATAGCCAGGTGGTGCTGAATTTTATGTTGGTTTATTTATTTCATTTAATTAGCCAAGTTGAGCTAATTTAATTTTTGTATTTTTTTATTTTTTTTTAAATAATTTTTATTTTTTTTTATTTAAATTTTTTTTTTTTTTAATTTTTTTTTTTTATTATTATTATTATTTTTAATGTTATGTGTGTGAGTGTGAATTTCATAGTTTGCTTAGGTGTATAGGTATAGTATAGTTGTAGTTTGGTATATTTTACAATTTATTAAAGCTGGGCTGGCCGGTTAGGCAGGGTTTTATTTTATTTTGCATTTCTGTTGTAGCTGGTTAAGCTTGTTTTGTGTTTTTGTTTTTTGGAATTGTTTTGTATTTTTATAATAAAAAAGAGTGTCAGCAGAGAGCACATCCTGTAGTCCAGAGGAGTTCTGTGTGAGAAGCTGTCGGGTGTGTCTCTTTTGAGCTCCAGACATCCAGAGAAGCAGCATTTTACATCAAGGCTTTCCCAGGGGTGTGGCAGGCTCCCTGGGGGAACTTTCCTGCATGGAGCCTCAGGCCTCCATTCCCCGTTCTTCAAGGCTGGCGGGGGGTGGAGAGAAAACTGCTACAGCCATTGTTCCAGCCGGAGGCAGAAGATCCAGCAGAGTCTGCAGCAATGCAAGCTCTGCTCATCAGGCAACAGGTGCCAGCCAGAGATCTGGTGGTGGAAGGAAAACAAGGAGGAAGAGTTTGGAGATGTGGGCTGAAAGAGGCCCCAAAGAATCAAGTGAGACCTACTGCTCCCGCATGGCCGCACGCTTTGCGGAATACGACCGCTGCAGTAAAGAGCTCAGGCTTGCAAGAGAAGATCTGCGTGGGACTCAGAGTCTGGCAAACTCTGGGTCCAGGAGAAGCAAGCCTGAGCTGAAGAAAAGGATCACAGCCCTGAAAGCCCAGATTGCCAAGCTGGAGGAGAGGAAGGCAGAGATCCTGGAGGGCAGCGGTCTCCTAAGAGAGAAGCTGGCAAATGATGAAAGGTTTGCCGCCATGAAATCCCCAGGTAAGGTGGAGGTTGAGGTGGATGATGGGGAGAGTAGTGGCGGTGAAGATAGTGAGGATGGCAGTGAAGGAGTTAAGGAGAAGGTAGAGGAAGGAGCGCATGTGGTGGAGGATGCTGTGTCTGTTCCTATGCCCTGTGACACCCAGGACAGCTACATAGAGCCGGCCCAAGTGGCGCTCCCTGTGACTGACAGTGAGGAGGACGAGGTGGAGAGTGAGGCTGGGGGTTTATTGAGGGCAATTGTCATGCAGGAATCCCCAGTCCACCTCCAGAATTTCACCTTCGGTGAAGATCAGTGCGAGGATGGAAAAGTCAGGCGTAAAGCAAAGAAGCAGAAGACCCAACAATCTGTGCAGTACATGTTCGTACCTTTCCAGCAGTCTGGGTCAGCTGCAAAGCTGGTTCAGGCTGCTGAGCCCCCCAAACTGCAAGACGCCGTTCCTGTGGTGGAGCGGGGCCAGCAAGGGGGGTATAGAATGGCGTCTGAAATGGCTATGGACGCAATAGATGTGAAGCCCACCCGTCCTGCCGGTAGGGAAGGGCAGGATGGGCTCATGTTGGGCAACTCTGGCACTGCTGGGACGCCCCAGGGTGGCGGGGGGCATGTCCAAATGCCAGAGAAGAGCTATGCTGCCGTGTGTTTGGGGGGCGGTTCCCCGAGTGCTGTGGGCACTACCGACGCTGCTGGGTACTCTCCTGTGAGGGGGGGAGTGTCCGGGCGTCGGAAGCAGAGAAAGGTCGGTCGGTGTGCTCGGGGGGCGGTCCCCCGAGTACTGTGGTTTCTGCGGGCGCTGCGGGGCACTCCTCTGTAAGGGGGGAGAGTGTCCGGGCGTCAGTGTCATCAGCAGAGCCTGAACGGTCGGGCAAGCCTAGTGGTGGCATTGTGGGAGGAGCTGGGGTGCGCCCGGTGGGGCAGCCCCAGACTCAGGTGGTAACATCGCCTATGAAGGAGGAGCCATCAGCGTTGACCCCAGCGGCAGCTAAGCCAGCAAGAAAACCTGTATTAAAACCGGCGGTACTACAGGTCCCAGCCAGCCCAGGATATGTTAGGCAGGAAGTGAGTGCAGGTTGTGAGAATGATGGGGGTGGTAGTGTTGTGATTGGGAGGAGTGCCAGTGGAGTGAATGATGGTGGGAGTAGTGGTGGTGTGAATGCAACATCTGGTATGGATGATGGGAGTTGTGGTGTGAATGGTGCTCCTGGGTCTGGGTCTGGGTCTGGTCCGGCTGCCCCCCCGGCAGTGACTGCTCCTAGGAGCTATGCCAGTGTTGCTGCCGGGGATTCGGTGGGGTCCCCATCTCCGTCCGGCCCCGGGGGTTACTTGCAACAGCGCCTCCTGGAGGCTCTGCGTAGGGGCGACAGGTCGATCCAGATAGAGGGAAGGGGTGAGGTCGACCTGTCTTTCTGGATAGAGAGGCACGGTTTGGGGGCTTTCCGAGAGCAGAATGGGGAGGTGGTCTGGTCCCTCCCGACACCCGGGCAGGACAATAACCGTAGGAATGTGGTCCGTCTGATTTGGAGGGGCGAGGATGCGTGCCCGCCTCGCGCTAAAGTGGTTGAGCTCCTCCTCCAGATGGAATTCAGGGCGAGTGACATCTTTGCCCTGATCCACCCCTACGGTTCGTCTGAGTTTGACGTCAGTTTCGTTCGGCCGGAGGGTCTCGAACTCTTCTGGTCAAACTACGAAGTGGCGAAGAACGAGCCCGGCTGGCGGGATTTTGCTGTAAAGGCGATTTCCCGTCAGAACTCAGTCAAGAAAGTGACAGTTTTGACCCGTAATGAGTCACTTTCTTGTTATGACATCATGACCTGGCTCGGTCGATATGGGGATGTGACGGACATGCCCAAGAAAAATTTGGATGAGCACGGGATCTGGTCCGGGGCCTGGACGTTTTCCGTCAAACTCAAACGTTCAGGTAGTACAGTTGCCCACGTTCCGTCAGCCGCCTTCCTTGGACGTGACAGGATCCAGGTCTTCTACCAGGGGCAGCCTAAGGTCTGTCACAGGTGCGGCAGCCCCACCCATTTTAGCGCAGCCTGTACTGTACAGGTCTGTGCTTTGTGTGGTGGGGTGGGTCATCTGGCCGCATCCTGTAGGCAGATTCGGTGCCACCTGTGTGGTGTCCTCGGGCACCCTTTCAGCCGTTGTCCGAGTGCTTTCGCCCGTGCTGCGACTGCTCCGGCCGGGGAGAGCTGTGAAGTTGCCTCGGCTGGGGAGGGTACGAGCAGGGATGGGGGCACAACAGGGCTAGTGACGAGGATAAAGGGCCCCGCCAAACTAAGGCGGGAGGAAACTCGCAGGAGGAATAGGGAGCTGGAGAGTGCCCAGGTGACTGGGGTAGCTCCGGCCCCTGGTCCTGAAGCTGGCCCTGTAACCACTGAAGCTCTGGGGGAGAATGTGCTGAATGAGGAGATCAGGAGGCTGCGCAGAGAGGAAGGCAATATGGCCGACCCTTCCGATTCCTCCCACTATGAAAGTGTGGATGAGGAGAGTGGGGAGAGGCCAAAAAAGAAAGACAAGGGCAAAAGAAAAGGGAGAAAGAAGAGGTCGGAGCCCTCTGTTAAGCCTTGTACTACGGGCCAGGTCCAAAACGGAAGCCTGACTGCCCCCCCTCTGATTGACCTGTCAAACCGGTACCTCGTCCTCGATACCATCTCCTCCCCCTCCTTGGAGGGGGAAGGTGAGGGCGGGGTGCCTAGGGTGAGAGAGCCTCTGGGGGGAACTGGGCCCTGTCCTGCGGAGGCACCTTCCTCGGAGGGCAGGGCTAGACTGGGGCCGGACGGAGACGGGGACCCCATGGACCAATCAGAGTCTAAGAAAAGGTCGAAAAGTGGTCCTGCCCTTTCCTCTTCTTCAGGGGATGAGGGGGCAAAAAAGAAGGGGAAGCAGAAGTAAAGGTGTGGCCGTCTAACTCAATCACCAATGATGGCGGCACTCACCCCATTGACGCTGGCATCTATTAACTGTGCCAGTATAAAGTCGGATACGGCTAGATTCGCAGCCTTCGATTTTCTCGGCCGTGTTGAAGCCGACATTTTCCTTTTACAGGAGACCAGGTTGTCAGATCTAGCCTCTCTGGTGAAAGCCAGAAGAGAGTGGAGGCGCGGGCCCTCCCACTGGTCTCTTGCGGCTGAGCCGTATAGTGGGGTGGCGGTCCTTTTTACCGCTCCGGTTGAATGCAGACGGGTTATTGAGTTAGAAATGGGGAGGTGCCTGATCTTAGATGTCCTCATGAAGGGACAAGAGCTCCGGCTCATAAACATCTATGCCCCACAAACAAAGCTGGGCCGTAAAAATCTCTTTATGAGGATTAAGCCCTTCCTTTTTACTAGCCGGCTGGTGATCTTTGGAGGGGACTTCAATAATGTCACAAGGTCCCAAGATAGGAGAGGCTCCAACGGTCCGCTGGATTGCGATAGTGTGGCCCTTAATAATATAGTTAGGGAAGCTCGCCTAGAGGATGCCCACATCCGGAGCCCCTCAGGCCACGCGGGTTTCACCTATCATCAAGGTAGTCGCAGGTCTAGGATAGACAGGTTTTATTTAAAGGAGGAAGCCGTCTCTTCCGCAGTGTCCGTGGTTGAGGTGGAGTTCTCTGATCACTGTATGATTTTGTTTTCCCTGAATGTTTCAGAGACCCCCCGGATGGGTAAAGGTTATTGGAAGCTGAATTCGTCCCTCCTGGAGGAAGCGGAGATAAGACAGTCCTTTGAGGATTTTCTTCAGAGTCAGGTACCTTTACTGGGCCTTTGTAGTAGTAAGTCAGAGTGGTGGGAGATATTCAAGAAGAGGGTTGCGGGGTTCTTCCGCCAGCTCTCGAGCCTCAGGTCCCTGAATAGGTATCGCCTGTATCAGGGTCTGAGGAGGAAACTCGAGTTTCTTGTCTCGACTGGAGGTAGTCGTGATGATATCTCCAGAGTGAAGTCCTTGCTGATGAGGTGTCAGTACGATAGGCACGCATCTTTGGTTTTTGAGAGGGATTACGGGAACTACCGCTCGCCCGACCCTTACAAGAACTGCAAGATGTCAGTGAGTAGTAAAGTAGTCTCAGGACTGGTTGATAGTACAGGATCTCTGAATCGGTCCAGATCAGGGATCCTGGAGGTCGTCAGATCCTTCTACTCACACCTCTTGGGGAGGAAGGATCTAGATCGAGACAGGATGTCGGTTTTCCTGGCTGAAGCCATTCCTGAGCCAGGGGTAGACCCCTCTCTTGATGTTTTGGCAGAAGATATCAGGGAAGAGGAAGTGAGACTGGCGATCGAGGGGCTCGCCCCCAAGAAGTCGCCAGGTCCAGATGGCTTAACATCCGAGTGGTATAAGACCTTTAAGGAGTCTTTAGCTCCCCTCTTGACCAAGGTATTCAATGAGTGTCTCTCCTCGGACACTCTGCCAAAGTCAATGAGGAGGTCAGCCCTGATTCTTCTCTCAAAAGGTAAAGATCCTAGCCGTGTTGAGAATTGGAGGCCCATAGCTCTTCTCAATACGGACAGGAAGCTTCTGGCCAAGATACTGTTTAATCGGCTGGTGAAGTTTGCACCCCGGCTCCTTTCGGGGGCTCAGCACTGCTCTGTTCCAGGCCGAAGCACCTTAAGTGCTGTCCTTAGTGTCAGGGAGGCAGTGGAGCGGAGTAGTGCGGGTCTCTGGAAGGGGTACTTGCTGTCCTTGGATCAGGCCAAAGCATTTGATCGGGTGAACCACGAGTACCTCTGGTCCGTCCTCCTGAGATATGGCTTACCGAGTACTTTTGTGAATTGGCTTAAGATCTTGTATGCCGGGGCAGAGAGTTTCCCACTGGTGAACGGGTGGTCTGGCCGCTCTTTTGAGGTGGGGTCCGGAGTCCGTCAGGGTTGTCCTTTGAGCCCGCTTTTATACGTGTTCTCGATTGATCCCTTCGTCCGGAGAGTAGATCGTGGGCCGTTGGCGGGAGTCGGGATGAGTCTGGTGGAGCTGGATGTCACCCAGAGAGTGGTGGCGTACGCTGATGATGTCACTATTTTCGTCTCCTCGAGGGAGGAGGTCGATGTGGTGATGTCAGAGGTGGAGCGCTACTCGGAGGCATCCGGGTCCAAGATCAACCGGGAAAAGTGTGAAAGTCTCTGGCTGGGAGGGGGGGATCCCACATTTGATCTCCCGGACACCCTCCCAGGGCCCCAAGACTCAGCAAAAATTCTGGGCATCACATTCGGCCAGGATGATTATCCCACCAAAAACTGGGACGGTAAGCTCCATGATGCCACTCAGAGGGTGAACCAGTGGAAGGGTTGGTCTATGACTCTCAGAGAAAGGGTACACCTGATCAAATCATACCTGCTCCCCTTGTTTATCTATCTGGGCAGTGTATGTATCTTGCCAGAGGCTTACTACACTAGGATCTACAGCCTGTTTTTCCAACTGTTATGGGGGAACAGGTTGAACCTAGTCAAGAGGGAGGTTACGTACCGTACGAGGAGACTAGGGGGTTTATCTATGGTAAACCCTGTGGTGTTCTTAACAAACACCTTCTTGAAAGCTAACATCTCGAACCTCTGGAAAGAGAGGGCTTCTCCGTGGGTACTCTCCTGCAGGGAATGGTTTCGGCCTTTCTTCCAGGAATGGGAGAGAGGAGGGCAAGTGAAGGACCTCCGTACACCCCATGGATATCTTCCGGCTTACGCTACCCCGACTCTGAAGGCGATACGTCGGTGGGGTCTGGGAGTGTGGGAGATCAGGACCCAGTCAAGGCAGTTCCTTGACAAACGGGTTCTGTTGACCCACTTCCAGAAGCCTCTGGCGCTCAGGGACTGCCCAGGTCGGGATCTGAGGGTGGGGTTGTATCTTTTAAACTTGAAAAGGATCCCCCAGAAGTTTTGGGACTTGGCCTGGCGCTGCTTTCAGGGGAAGCTAGGTGTAAGGGACAACCTGAAGTACAGGAACTCTGATGACCGGGGGTGTCCCCGAGAAGAGTGTGTGGACACGCTGGAAAGCATGGACCACTTCCTGCTTCATTGTCCCTTTAACGTAGGGGTCTACAACCGGGTGGGCGCTTCCATTGGCTGGAGTCAGCTTGTCAGCCTTACCTATCCGGAGTGGGCTTATGGGGCATTCAGGACCCTCGGTGGCCGAGATCGGGGCACTTTATTTTTAGTTAGCTTAGTGGTTAAGTATCACACGTGGAATGCACGGTGTTTAGTGTCAACCCAGCAGAAAGTCCTCTCCGAGGTGGAGGTCTGTAGGAACATCACCGGTGACCTCGGGAAGATCAGGTCTTTGGAGTATGGCAGTCTTGACACCAGTAGGGCTTCTCTCCTATGGAGAGGGTTTTCTTTTGATGTGCCCTAGGTACTAGACCTTTTTGGTAGAGTACCTTTATTTTGGTTAAGGAAAGGCATACAGGGATAGAGATAGGGTGATAGTAGGGTCAGTTTGATGAAGGGATAGAATTAGGGAGAATAGTAGGGGGAGTTAGGGAAAGAGTTTAAATTTCTTCAGTGTATCAGATCTGCCATCCTTCTCCCTGGTGGTGGGTTGTTGCATGTGCACCATAGCTTTTTGTTTTGTTTTCAGCTGATATGGTATGAAGGGCTTACAGGCACTGAACTTGGGCCTAAATTGGGTTGTGGTCTTGTATGTAAGGTTGTATTTAGTTGGTTGGTTGGAGTGCTAGGTGGGGAGGGGGCATTTGTGGGTGTTGTTTATTTATTTATTTATTTATTTTTCTCTTTCTTCCTTAAGGGATCTGACATGGGTCAGTTAAGGACTGGACTTAAGAACTGTACGAACGGTTATGGACTGGCCCATGTACAGGAGGGGTGGTGTGGGAGAGGGCACAGTTTTAGTGTAGGATTTATTTTTGGGTTTTTGTAGGTATTTTTGTGAGGCACATTTATTATATTTGTATGTATACTGTGCTATGTATATTGTTTTATATTATTGTTTTATTTTATTTATTTGTTGGTATATTGTGTCATGTATTTCGTTTTATATTGTTGCATTAGCCATAAGAAAAGGGCAGTCGGACCAGTTGTAGTTATGTAGTATTATTATTGTATATAGGTTATTTTTTTGTCTGTGTGTATATATAACTTTTATTTAAAAAGCAGAGTTTTTTTTTTTTTTTTTTTTTTTTTTTTATTATTATTGGGTTTTTTTTTTTTTTTTATTATTATTGTGTTTTTTTTTTTTTTTTTTTTTTTTTTTTTTTTTTTTATAAGCCAAGTTGTGCTGTTGTTATTTTCATTCTCAATATATGTGTGTGTGTGTGTGTGTGTCTTTCTTAGTTTTGGAGATTATGCGTGTGTTATGTTTTCTGTTGCTTTATTTATTTATTTTCCCAAGTATGGATGATTTTGAGTTATAGCCAGGTGGTGCTGAATTTTATGTTGGTTTATTTATTTCATTTAATTAGCCAAGTTGAGCAAATAATATTTATTTATTTATTTATTTTTGTTATGTGTGTGAGTGAGTGTGAATTTCATAGTTTGCTTAGGTGTATAGGTATAGTATAGTTGTAGTTTGGTATATTTTGGAATTTATTAAAGCTGGGCTGGCCGGTTAGGCAGGGTTTTATTTTATTTTACATTTCTGTTGTAGCTAGTTAAGCTTGTTTTGTGTTCTTGTTTTTTGGAATTGTTTTGTATTTTTATAATAAAAAAAGAGTGTCAGCAGAGAGCACTGTGGTCAGACTGGAAAGAACTACACAACTTCCTCTGGAGCATACAGCAGCTGATAAGTACTGGAAGGATTAAGGTTTTAAATTAGAAGTAATTTACAAGTTTGTATAACTTTCTGGCACCAGGTGAGTATACAGCAGCTGATAAGTACTGGAGGGATTAAGATTTTAAATAAAATTAATTTACAAATCTGTATAACCTTTTAGCACCAGTTGATTTGCAATCAAGCAAACTACTTTAATATTTTGACATCCAATGTCTGTACAGAGCACCATGTGATGACAGCACTTCTGAAGATGAAAATCACTATGCAAGACACCGAACAAGCAAGAAATGCTGGAAGATTTAAGCTCTGAAGCCCATCAGAATTGTCATAACCACTTTCCATTCTGCCGTGTGAAGAAGGTCTATTCACATGCTGAATTCTGCCTCAAATGAAAGCCCATAGACTTCTATGGGATTCCGCACTCCCATTCAACCTTCTGAAATTCCGCCTCAAATGAAAGCCCATAGACTTCTATGGGATTCCACACTCCCATTCAACCTTCTGAAATTCCGCCTCAAATGAAAGCCCATAGACTTCTATGGGATTCCACACTCCCATTCAACCTTCTGAAATTCCGCCTCAAATTAAAGCCCATAGACTTCTATGGGATTCCGCACTCCCATTCAACCTTCTGAAATTCTGCCTCAAATGAAAGCCCATAGACTTCTATGGGATTCCACACTCCCATTCAACCTTCTGAAATTCCGCCTCAAATTAAAGCCCATAGACTTCTATGGGATTCCACACTCCCATTCAACCTTCTGAAATTCCGCTTGCTGAATTCCGCCTCAAATGAAAGCCCATAGACTTCTATGGGATTCCGCACTTCCATTCAACCTTCTGAAATTCCGCCTCAAATGAAACCTCATAGACTTCTATGGGATTCCACACTCCCATTCAACCTTCTGAAATTCCTCTTGCTAAATTCCACCTCAAATTAAAGCTCATAGACTTCTATGGGATTCCACACTCCCATTCAACCTTCTGAAATTCCGCTTGCTGAATTCTGCCTCAAATGAAAGCCCATAGACTTCTATGGGATTCCGCACTTCCATTCAACCTTCTGAAATTCTGCCTCAAATGAAAGCCCATAGACTTCTATGGGATTCCGCACTTCCATTCAACCTTCTGAAATTCTGCCTCAAATTAAAGCCCATAGACTTTTATAGGATTCCACACTCCTATTCAACCTTCTGAATTTCCGCTTGTTGAATTTCACCTCAAATGAAACCTCATAGACTTCTATGGGATTCCACACTCCCATTCAACCTTCTGAAATTCCTCTTGCTAAATTCCGCCTCAAATTAAAGCTCATAGACTTCTATGGGATTCCGCACTTCCATTCAACCTTCTGAAATTCTGCCTCAAATGAAACCTCATAGACTTCTATGGGATTCCACACTCCCATTCAACCTTCTGAAATTCCGCTTGCGGAATTCCGCAAGCAGAATTTCAGAAGGTTGAATGGGAGTGTGGAATCCCATAGAAGTCTATGGGATTTCATTTGAGGCGGAATTCCGCAAGCGAATTCCACAAGCAGAAATTCTGCCGTGTGAATAGACCCTAACAGTGGAATCGTCAAGAAAAAGTTTTTTTAAAGTCCAGTATTCTAAGCCGGAAAACAGCTTTCCAACTTACAAAACGACATGTAAAACTAAATTTAATAGAGATAATAAAAAGGTAGATATAGACAGCTTCAAACCTCCCACTGCTACACGTGTGCACGGACTGGTGGTTGGCGTATCCCGCCCGAATAGGCATACAGGAAAGGAACGTCCAGCACACAATGTACGATGCTTCTAGGATTTATTTGGCATAAAATCAGATACAGCGCAAATAACCTACGCGTTTCGGGTAATGCTACCCTTAATCATGGCCTAAGCACACTATAAAATTTTAACATTTTATAACAAAAATGTGTCATAAAATGTTTGAATTTCATAGTGTGCTTATGCCATGATTAAGGGTAGCATTACCCGAAACGCGTAGGCTATTCGCTCTGTATCTGATTTTATGCCAAATAAATCCTAGAAACATCGTACATTGTGTGCTGGACGTTCCTTTTCAGAGATAATAAAAAGTTACAAAAAGCAAAAGGGGATCCTCACTGCAGAGGAGGCGAAAGTGAAAGCGCACAGGATTTCATGCGTAGGCGGGTGACGGTGGAAAACACCTCAATGTATTATGGAAAATAGATGAAGATCTTTCACTTTCGAGCTGAAAAGCAAAAATGTTGATCGGAAAAACAAAGGCCGTGCTGCCCGGCGAGCCTCGCGTTGTGGTGGGAACTTCTCATCAGGACCTCGTGGTGGGAACTTCTCGTCAGGACCTTCCAGATGTGGTCGGGGGGGGGGGGAAGCCTATACCAAATGTTACATGGAATTACTGACTCTTCATCGAGGTTGATAAGACGGTTGAACTTCCCTTCACTTCATGGGGCTTTCCAATGTGACTAGTCGTAGGTAACCCAGTCTGGTCCTTATTGTGGTGAAGACACCTACATGTCTTTAGGCAAAACACACACAAAAAAAAAAAACTAATTTGCTGATCGTTCAGATTATGCTAATTTCCCCGATACCAAAACTAAAGAGGTGGGCCTTGAAGTGATTAGTTTCCCTGCGGCGCCACCACAGGAAAAACAAAGCATTACACACATTTTTTTTTCAGTGCCCATCAAATGGCTAAAACAAAAGCAGAAGTGAAGAAAGTTAAAGGGGTACTCCTGAAAATGTTTTTTTTTTTTTTTTTCAAATCTACTATTGACAGAAAGATATATCTATAGGTTTGTAAATCACTTCTATTTAGAAATCTTAATCCTTCCAGTACTAATATGCTGCTGTATGCTTCAGAGGAAGTTGTGTAGTCCTTTCCAGTCTGTCCACAGTGCTCTCTGCTGACACTCTTTTTTTATTATAAAAGTACAAAACTTATACAAAAACACAAAACAAGCTTAACCAGCTATAACATAAATAAGAAATACACTGGTCCAAAGAACAAAAACAAAACCCTGCCTAACCGGCCAGCCCAGCTTTACAAAAACCTAAAATATGCCAACCCACCTAACCGAACCACACTCACACGCATACCAAAAATGAACATAAAAATAGCGCTTGGCTATTAATAAAATTTTGCACTACCTGGCTACAACTCAAAACCATCCATATTCGGGAAACACAAAATAAAAAAAAAAATAAAAAAAATAAAAAAAAAAAAAAAAAAAAAAAAAAAAAAAGCACAACTTGGCTTAGCAAAATATAAACATAAAATTTAGCACTACCTGGCTACAAAAAAAAAAAAAAAAAAAAAAAAAAAAAAAAAAAAAAAAAAAAGAATTAAAAAATTTTTTATAAAATAAACAGCGTAACAACATGATAAAATCAAGTAAACCACGTAACATAATAACTGGTCCGACTGCCATGACTACTGTAATGCTGTAATATAGAAACAAAATGAAAACAATATATAAACAATATACATACAAAATCACATGAACATAAAAATATAGTATTTAACTAAAAAGAAATATAGATACACTAAAGAAAACCTACAAAAACAATAGAAAACCCTACCAAAATCCCTACACTAAAACTGTACCCACTCCCACACCACCCCTCCTGCACATGGGTCAGAGTCCATAACGTTCGTACACAAAGTCCTGTCCCTAACTGACCCATGTCAGGTCCCCAAAAGAAAAGCAAAACACCACCACCCACAAATACCCTCCCCACCTAGCACTCCTCCCAACCAACTTACACACAAACTTATACACACTAACATATACACACTAAACCAAAGCTACCTTAGGCCCAAGTTTGGTCGCCTGTAAGCCCTTCATACCATATCAACTTAAAACAAAACAAAAAGCTAGCGTGTGCATGCATTAGCCCACCACCAGGAAGAAGGATGGCAGACCTGATACATCAAAATAATTTTAAACTCTTTCCCTAACTCCCCCCTACAATTTTCCCTAATTCTATCCCTCCATTAAAACTGACCCTGCTCTCACCCTATCACTATCCCTATAACACTGCCCCTAACCAAAATAAAGGTACTCTACCTAAAAAGGTCTAGTACCTAGGGCACATCAAAAGAAAAACCTCTCCACAGGAGAGAAGCCCTACTGGTACCAAGACTGCCATACTCCAAAGACCTGATCTTCCCGAGGTCACCGGTGATGTTCCTACAGACCTCCACCTCGGAGAGGATTTTCTGTTGGGTCGACACTAAACACCGTGCGTTCCACGTGTAGTACCTAACCACTAAACTAACTAAGAATAAAGTGCCCCGATCTCGGCCACCCAGGTTCCTGAATGCCCCATAAGCCCACTCCGGATAGGTTAGGCCGGCAAGTTGACTCCAGCCAATGGAAGCGCCCACCCTGTTGTAAACCCCTATATTAAAGGGACAATGAAGCAGGAAGTGGTCCATGCTTTCCAGCGTGTCCCCGCACTCTTCTCGGGGACATCCCCGGTCATCAGAGTTCCTGCACTTCAGGTTGTCCCTTACATATAGCTTCCCCTGAAAGCAGCGCCAGGCCAAGTCCCAAAACTTCTGGGGGATCCTTTTCATGTTTAAAAGGTACAACCCCACCCTCAGATCCCGACCTGGGCAGTCCCTGAGCGCCAGAGGCTTCTGGAAATGGGTCAACAGAACCCGTTTGTCAAGGAACTGCCTTGACTGGGTCCTGATCTCCCACACTCCCAGACCCCACCGACGTATCGCCTTCAGAGTCGGGGTAGCATAAGCCGGAAGATATCCATGGGGCGTGCGGAGGTCCTTCACTCGCCCTCCTCTCTCCCATTCCTGGAAGAAAGGCCGAAACCATTCCCTACAGGAGAGTACCCACGGAGGAGCCCTCTCTTTCCAGAGGTTTGCGATGTTAGCTTTCAAGAAGGTGTTCGTAAAGAACACCACAGGGTTTACCATAGATAAACCCCCTAGTCTCCTCGTGTGGTACGTAACCTCCCTCCTGACTAGGTTCATCCTGTTCCCCCATAACAGTTGGAAAAACAGGCTGTAGATCCTAGTGTAGTAAGCCTCTGGTAAGATACATACACTGCCCAGATAGATAAACAAAGGGAGCAGGTACGATTTGATCAGGTGTACCCTTTCCCTGAGGGTCATAGACCAAACCTTCCACTGGTCCACCTTCTGAGCGGCATCCTGGAGCTTACCATCCCAGTTTTTGGTGGGATAATCATCCTGGCCGAATGTGATGCCTAAGACTTTTGCTGATTCTTGGGGCCCTGGAAGGGTGTCCGGGAGATCAAACGTGGGATCCCCCCCTCCCAGCCAGAGACTCTCACACTTATCCTGGTTGATCTTGGACCCGGATGCCTCCGAGTAGCGGTCCACCTCCGACATCACCACATCGACCTCCTCCTGTGAGGAGACGAAAATAGTGACATCGTCAGCGTACGCCACCACTCTCTGGGTGACATCCAGCTCCGCCAGACTCATCCCGACTCCCGCCAACGGCCCACAATCTACCCTCCGGACGAAGGGATCGATTGCGAACACGTATAAAAGCGGGCTCAAAGGACAACCCTGACGGACTCCGGACCCCACCTCAAAAGAGCGGCCAGACCAACCGTTCACCAGCGGGAAACTCTCTGCCCCTGCATACAAGATCTTAAGCCAATTAACAAAAGTACTCGGTAAGCCATATCTCAGGAGGACGGACCAGAGGTACTCGTGGTTCACCCGATCAAACGCCTTGGCCTGATCCAGGGACAGCAAGTACCCCTTCCAGAAACCCGCACTACTCCGCTCCACTGCCTCCCTGACACTAAGGACAGCACTTAAGGTGCTTCGGCCTGGAACAGAGCAGTGCTGAGTCCCCGAAAGGAGCCGGGGTGCAAACTTCACCAGCCGATTAAACAGTATCTTGGCCAGAAGCTTCCTGTCCGTATTGAGAAGAGCTATGGGTCTCCAATTCCCAATCCGGCTAGGATCTTTACCCTTTGAGAGAAGAATCAGGGCTGACCTCCTCATTGACTTCGGCAGAGTGCCCGAGGAGAGACACTCATTGAATACCTCAGTCAAGAGGGGAGCTAAAGACTCCTTAAAGGTCCTGTACCACTCGGATGTTAAGCCATCCGGACCTGGCGACTTCTTGGGGGCGAGCCCCTCGATCGCCAGTCTCACTTCCTCTTCCCTGATTTCTTCTGCCAAAACATCAAGAGAGGGGTCTACCCCTGGCTCAGGAATGGTTTCAGCCAGGAAAGCCGACATCCTGTCTCGATCTAGATCCTTCCTTCCCAAGAGGTGCGAGTAGAAGGATCTGACGACCTCCAAGATCCCTGATCTGGACCGATTCAGAGATCCCGTACTATCAATCAGTCCTGAAATGACTTTACTACTCACTGACATCTTACAGTTTCTGTAAGGGTCGGGCGAGCGGTACTTCCCGAAATCCCTCTCAAAAACCAAAGATGCGTGCCTATCGTACTGACACCTCATCAGCAAGGATTTCACTCTGGAGATATCCTCTCGGCTACCTCCAGTCGAGACGAGAAGCTCGAGTTTCCTCCTCAGACCCTGATACAAGCGATACCTGTTCAGGGACCTGAGGCTCGAGAGCTGGCGGAAGAACCCCGCAACCCGCTTCTTGAATATCTCCCACCACTCCAGCTTATTACTACAAAGATCCAGTAAAGGTACCTGACTCTGAAGAAAATCCTCAAAGGACTGTCTTACCTCCGCTTCCTCCAGGAGGGACGAATTCAGCTTCCAATAACCTTTTCCCATCCGGGGGGTCTCTGAAACATTCAGGGAAAACAAAATCATACAGTGATCGGAGAACTCCACCTCAACCACGGACACTGCGGAAGAGACGGCTTCCTCCTTCAAATAAAACCTATCTATTCTAGACCTGCGACTACCTTGATGATAGGTGAAACCCGCGTGGCCCGAGGGGCTCCGGATGTGGGCATCCTCTAGGCGAGCTTCTCTAGTTATGCTAATCAGTGCCACACTATCGCAAGTCAGCGGACCATTGGAGCCTCTCCTATCTTGGGACCTCGTGACATTATTGAAGTCCCCTCCAAAGATCACCTGCCGACTCGTAAAAAGAAAGGGCTTAATCCTCATAAAGAGATCTTTACGGCCCCGCTTAGTTTGCGGGGCGTAGATGTTAATGAGTCGGAGCTCCTGTCCCTTCATGAAGACATCTAAGATCAGGCACCTCCCCATTTCTAATTCAATAACCCGTCGGCATTCAACAGGAGCGGTAAAAAGGACCGCCACCCCACTATACGACTCAGCCGCAAGAGACCAGTGGGAGGGGCCGCGCCTCCACTCTCTCCTGGCTTTTACCAGGGAGGCTAGATCTGACAACCTGGTCTCCTGCAGATACAAAATGTCGGCTTCAACACGGCCGAGAAAATCAAAGGCTGCAAATCTAGCCGTATCCGACTTTATGCTGGCACAATTAATAGATGCCAGCGTCAATGGGGTGAGTGCCGCCATACAGGGTGATTGAATTAGATGGCCTCACCCTTTATTTCTTTTTCCCCTTCTTTTTAGCCCCCTCATCCCCCGAAGACGACGAAAGGGCAGGACCACTCTTACATCTTTTTTTAGACTCCGATTGGTCCATAAGGTCCCCGTGTCCGTCCGGCCCCGGTCTAGCCCTGCCCTCTGAGGAAGGTGCCTCAACAGGACAGGGCCCAGTTCCCCCCAGAGGCTCTTTCTCCCGAGGCACCCCGCCCTCACCTTCCCCCTCCAAGGAGGGGGAGGAGATGGTATCGAGGACGAGGTACCGGTTTGACAGGTCAATCAGAGGGGGGGCAGCCAGGCTTCCGCTTTGGACCTGGCCCGTAGTACCAGGAGCTTCAGAGGGCTCTGACCTCTTCTTTCTCCCTTTCCTTTTGCCCTTTTCTTTCTTTTTGGGCCTCACCCCACTCTCCTCATCCACACTTTCATAGTGGGAGGAATCGGAAGGGTCGGCCATATTGCTTTCCTCTCTGTGAAGTCTCCTGATCTCCTCATCCAGCACATTCTCCACCAGGGCTTCAGCAGTTACAGGGCCAGCTTCAGGAGCAGGGACTGAAGCTACCCCCGCCACCTGGGCACTCTCCAGCTCCCTACTCCTTCTACGATTTTCCTCCCGCCTTAGTTTGGCAGGGCCCTTTTTCCTCCTCACTAGCCCTGTTGCGCCCCCATCCCTGCCCGTACCCTCCCCAGCCGAGGCAACTTCACAGCTCTCCTCAGCTGGAGCGGCCGCTGCATGGGCGAAGGCGCTAGGACAACGGCTGAAAGGGTGTCCGAGGACACCACACAGGTGGCACCGGATCTGCCGACAGGATGCGGCCAGATGACCCACCCCACCACACAAAGCGCAGACCTGCACAGTACAGGCTGCGCTAAAGTGGGTGGGGCTGCCACACCTGTGACAGACCTTAGGCTGCCCCTGGTAGAAGACCTGGATCCTATCACGTCCAAGGAAGGCGGCTGACGGAATGTGGGCAACCGTACTCCCTGAACGCTTGAGTTTGACGGAAAACGTCCAGGCCCCGGACCAGATCCCGTGCTCATCCAAGTTTTTCTTGGGCATGTCCGTCACATCCCCATACCGTCCAAGCCAGGTCATGATATCATAACAAGAAAGTGACTCGTTACGGGTCAAAACGGTCACCTTCTTGACAGCATTCTGACGGGAAATCGCCTTTACGGCGAACTCCCGCCAGCCGGGCTCGTTTTTTGCAACTTCGTAGTTTGACCAGAAGAGTTCGAGACCCTCTGGCCGAACGAAACTGACATCAAACTCAGACGAACCGTAGGGGTGGATCAGGGCAAAGATGTCACATGCCCTGAATTCCATCTGGAGGAGGAGCTCAACCACTTTAGCGCGAGGCGGGCACGCATCCTCGCCCCTCCAAATCAGACGGACCACATTCCTACGGTTATTGTCCTGCCCAGTTGTCGGGAGGGACCAGACCACCTCCCCATTCCGCTCTCGGAAAGCCCCCAAACCGTGCCTCTCTATCCAGAAAGACAGGTCGACCTCACCCCTCCCCTCTACCTGGATCGACCTGTCGCCCCTACGCAGAGCCTCCAGGAGGCGCTGTTGCAAGTGGCCTCCAGAGCCGGCCGGAGACGGGGACCCACCTGAACCCCCGGCAGCGACATTAGCATAACTTCTAGGAGCAGTCACTACCGGGGGGGCAGCCGGACCAGACCCAGACCCATCAGTACAGCCACTCACACCACTACTCCCATCTTTATTCCCATCCATACCAGACTTCCCATTCTTACCACTACTACTCCCACCATCATTCACTCCACTCACACTCCTCACATCCACACCTCTACTACACTCAGCATTCTCACATCCTCCACTCTTTTCCTGCCTAATGGATTCTGGGCTGGCTGGGACCTGTAGTACTGCTGGTCTTATTATGGTTTTCTGTGCTGGGGTCGATGCTGCTGCTGCCGGGGTCGACACTGATGACTCCTCCTCCATGTGCGATGACACGTCCTGAGTCTGGGGCTGCCCCTCAAAGCGCACCCCAGCTCCTCCCACAGCGCCATCGCTTGGTTTGCCTAACCACACAGGCTCTGCAGGGGATATCGGTGCCCGGACACTCCCCCCCCTCACAGAGGAGTGCCCCGCAGCACCCACAGAACACACAGTACTCGGGGGACCGCCCCCCGAGCACACAGACACTCCGCTCTCCGCCACCGGTGCCCGGACACTTCCCCCCCTCACAGGGGAGTGCCCCGCAGCACCGGTAATGCCCACAGTTCTCGGGGAACCGCCCCCCGAGCACACAGCAGCAAAACTCGCCTCTGGCACTGGGACACGCCCCCCGCCACCCTGGGGCGGCCCTGCAGTGCCAGAGCTGCCCACCATGAGCCCATCCTTCCCCTCCCTACCGGCAGGATGGGTGTGCTTTACAGCTATTGCGTCCGCAGCCTTTTCTGACGCCATGCTGTACCCCCCATGCTGGCTCCGTTCCACTACAGAAACGGAGTCTGGCAGTCTGGGGGGCCCAGCAGCCTGAACCAGCTTTGCAGCTGGCCCTGACTGCTGGAAAGGGACAAACATGTACTTTACTGTCTCCTGAGTCTTCTGCTTCTTACGCTTTACTGCCACATCATCGCACTGGTCATCTCCAAAGGTAAAGTTCTGGAGGTGGGCTGGGGACTCCTGCATAACAATCGCCCTCAGTAATCCCCCAGCCTCACTCTCCAGTTCATCCTCCTCGCTCTCACTTAATGGAAGCGCCACCTGGGCTGGCTCTATGTAGCTGTCCTGGGTGTTATAGGGAGTAGCTACAGGCAAGACATCCATTTCCACCACTTGTGCTCTTTCTCCCACATTCTCCTTCTTCTTTATGCCTTCACCATCCACACTTTCTTCACCGCCACTACTCTCCCCATCATCCACCTCCACCTTACCTGGGGATTTCATGGCGGCAAACCGGTTGTTGTTCTGAAGCTTCTCCTTGAAGAGACCGCTCCCCTCCAAGATCTCTGCTCTCCTCTCCTCCAGCTGCACAATCTCAGCCTTCAGTGCTGAGATCTTTCTTCTTAGCTCTGGTCTGCTCTTTTTGGGCGCAGTGTTCACCAGATTCTGAGCCCCTTGCAGATCTTGTCTGGCCAACTTCAGCTCCTTGCCACAGCGATCATATTCAGCAAACCGCGCGGCCATGCGGGAGCAGTAGGTGGCGCTGGACTCCTTGGGCCCTCTCTCTGCCCACAACTCCACACTTCTTCTTCTTGCTTTTCTTTCACCAGTCCTCTGGCTGGCAACCGTTGCCGGGGGTGCAGAGCCTGCATTGCTGCAGACTCTGCCAGATCTTCTCCCCCCGGCCGGAATGGCTGTTGCTGTTTGCTCTCCACCCCCCGCCAGCCTTGAAGAACGGGAGGTGGAGGCCCTGGGCTCCATGCAGGGAGGCTCTCCCCAGGAGCCTGACACACTCCTGGGAAGGCGGATGGATCACCTGCTCTGGTCTGATCTGCTGGAAGTTTGTGGAGCTCAACAAGGGACACACCCGCACGCTGCTCACACTGAACTGTTGTGTTCACAGGATGTGCTCTCTGCTGACGCCTCTGTCCATGTCAGGAACTGTCCAGAGCAGGAGCAAATCCCCATAGCAAACCTCTCCTGCTCTGGACAGTTCCTGACATGGACAGAGGTGGCAGCAGAGAGCACTGTGGTCAAACTGGAAAGAACTACACAACTTGCTCTGGAACATACTGCAACTAAGTACTGGAAGGATTAAGATTTTAAAAAGGAAGAAAAGTATATAAATCAGTATAACGTTCTAGCACCAGTTGATTTGAAAAGAAAAACAAAACAAAAAAATACTAGCTTATTTGAATTTTTCTTTTTTATCCAGAGTAGACCTTTAATGGGGTACTACACTGCAAAATATTTTTGTTTTAAATCAACTGGAACCAGAAAGTTAAACAGATTTGTAATTTACTTCTATTTTAAAATCTTAATCCTTCCAGTACTTATCAGCCGCTATTTGCTCCACAGGAATTTCTTTTCTTTTTTAATTTCCTTTCTGTCAGACCACAGTGCTCTCTGCTGACACCTCTGTCCATGTCAGGAACTGTCGGGAGCAGGATAGGTTTGGTATGGGGATTTGCTCCTACTCCGGACAGTTCCTAAAATGGACAGAGGTGTCAGCAGAGAGCACTGTGGTCAGACAGAAAGGAAATCCAAAAAGAAAAGAACTTCCTGTGGAGCATACAGCAGCTGATAAGTACTGGAAGGATTAAAGGGGTACTCCGGTGGAAAACTTTTTTTTTTCTTTAATTTAATGAACTGGTGCCGGAAAGTTAAACAGATTTGTAAATCACTTCTATTTAGAAATCCTAATTATTTCAGTACTTATTAGCAGCTTTATGCTACAGAGAAAATTCTTTGCTTTTAGAATTTATTTTTTCTGTCTGGCCACAGTGCTCTCTGCTGACACCTCTGTCCATGTCAGGAACTGTCCGGAGCAGGATATGTTTGCTATGGGGATTTGCTCCTACTCTGGACAGTTCCTAAACTGGACAGAGGTGTCAGCAGAGAGCACTGTGGACAAGACAAAAAAGAAATTCAAAATGAACTGAATTTCCTCTGTAGCATAAAGCTGCTAATAAGTACTGGAAGGATAAAGATTTTTTAATAGAAGTAATATACAAATCTGTTTAACTTTGATTTAAAAAAAATATATATATGTTTTCCACCGGAGTACCCCTTTAACGACGCAGGACGTAAATGTACGTTCTGTTGAGCTGGTACTTAGCGCACCAGGACGTACATTTACGTCCTATGTATAACCGCAAACATCGGAGCGATGCTCGCGTCATGCGCGGCAGGTCCCGTCTGCTGATAGCAGCCAGGGGCCCGCCCGTAATGTCGGACATCCGCGATCGCGCGGATGTCCGCCATTAACCCCTCAGATGCCGTGATCAATACAGATCACGGCATCTGCAGCATTGCAGTACTTTAAATGGATGATCGGATCATCCAGCATGGCGGCCGGAGGTCCCCTCACCTTGCTCCGGCTGTCTTTAGGGGTCTTCTGCTCTGGTTTGCGATCGAGCAGAGCAGAAGATAACCGATAATACTGATCAGTGCTATGTCCTATGCATAGCACTGAACAGTATTAGAAATCGAATGATTGCTATAAATAGTCCCCTATGGGGACTATTAAAGTGTAAAAATAAAAGTAAAAAAAGTAAAAAATAAAAGTAAAAAAAATGTGAAAAACCCCCTCCCCCAATAAAAACGTAAATTGTCCAATATTCCCTATTTCACCCCCAAAAAGTGTAAAAAAAATATTTTATATACTGTATATATTTGGTTTCGCCGCGTGCGTAAATATTCCAACTATTAAAATAAAATGTTAATGATATCGTACGGTGAACCTCGTGAACGTAAAAAGAAAAAAAGTCCAAAATAGCTGCCTTTTTTTAATAACATTTTATTCCAAAAAAAAGTATAAAAAAAAGTATTAAAAGTTTTATATAAGAAAATATGGTATCAATAAAAAGTACAGATCACGGCGCAAAAAATGAGCCCTCATACCGCCGCTTATACGGAAAAATGAAAAGGTTATAAGTCTTCAAAATAGGGGATTTTAAACGTACTAATTTGGTTAAACAGTTTGCGATTTTTTTTAACCACAACAGTAATAGAAAAGTATTATCATGGATATCATTTTAATCGTATTGACCCAAAGAATAAAGAACACACGTCATTTTTACCGTAAATTGTACGGTGTGAAAATGAAACCTTCCAAAATTTGCTAAATTGCGGTTTTAATTTTAATTTCCCCATACAAATAGTATTTTTTTGGTTGCGCCATACATTTTATGGTAAAGTGAGTGATGTCATTACAACGGACAACTGATCGCGCAAAAAACAAGCCCTCATACTAGTCTGTGGATGAAAAGATAAAAGAGTTATGATTTTTTGAAGGCGAGGAGGAAAAAATGGGGTTAAACTGCCTTATACACATGGCAGTATGCATTTAAATCCATAAGGTAAAACCTATTGCGCGCTGTATATAAAAACAGCAATTTTGGCACTGGGCGCCAGTTTTCAGCCAACGGCTGGGAGTAGTAGTCTTGCAACAGCTGGAGGTACCCTACTTGGGATTCACTACCTTATACACATGGCTGTATGCATTTCAATCCATAATATGGTGACACCTATTGCGTGCTGTAAATAACAGCAATTTTGTCATTGTGCGCCATTTTTTTGCCAAGCTGGGAGCTTCAGATTTGCAACAGCTGGAGGCACCCCTGGTTGGGAAACACTGATATTATGTGTATGGTGGCCTCTCGACTACTTCCAGTGGCAGATACCAGGGGAGGTAAGGATCATTTTTATCCCAAGCATTGGGTGGAGTGTGTATGGCTACCGTAATACGGAACTGCAGGATCAGATTAAAGGGGTACTCCGGTGGAAAACTTTTTTTTTAAATCAACTGGTGCCAGAAAGTTAAACAGATTTGTAAATTACTTCTATTAAAAAATCTTAATCCTTCCAGTACGTATTAGCTGCTCAATACTACAGAGGAAATTATTTTCTTTTTGGAACACAGAGCTCTCTGCTGACCTCACGAGCACCGTGCTCTCTGCTGACATCTCTGTCCATTTTAGGAACTGTCCAGAGCAGCATATGTTTGCTATGGGGATTTTCTCCTACTCTGAACAGTTCCTAAAATGGACAGAGATGTCAGCAGAGAGCACTGTGCTTGTGATGTCAGCAGAGAGCTCTGTGTTCCAAAAAGAAAAGAATTTCCTCTGTAGTATTCAGCAGCTAATAAGTACTGGAAGGATTAAGATTTTTTAATAGAAGCAATTTACAAATCTGTTTAACTTTCTGGCACCAGTTGATTTAAAAAAATAAATAAAGTTTTCCACCGGAGCACCCCTTTAAATGTATGAATTCTGCAACCAATGAGCCGCACAAAGCAAAATATAAAAAAAAAAGGTTGCAAAAGTATACATACCCTTCGGAATGCATGTCGTATGTAAAGAGAAATGGAACTTTCATCCAGCCCCGGATTGTACAGGTTACATTCACCCATATTGCACAATGCACCTTGAACCAATTCTACGATTCTGCTGTGTGTCTAATGGGATAAGAATTCCTACGTTCTTTATTCTGCATGTTACCGGCGGCGTAAAATCTGAATTTCCATCTGTAATTGTGAGCGACAGAAAAGCGTTTACACAAACTCTAAACTTCTGCTGAGTTAGAATCAGAATTAGTCGAGATTTCCGTATCTGAACATTCCAGGTCTCTCCCTACAGCCCGGATTCTTTTTCTATGCCGCCATTATGGTTGATACTTTCTCTGTCATCAATAATCAATCATCTTATAAGAAAAACAAAAAAAAACAAAAGGCAAACAGAGTCTCCATAAATGGCTATTTAAAGAATCTATAAATGACATACAGTTAGAAAATACTACTTTTTATGTGGCTACTCACACTTTGTAATGTTGTAGTTTTTATACTGACCACTAGGGCACACAATATGCTGGCACTGCCTGCTCTAAGCAGCTCATTTGTCAACTTTGCTCTATAGACTGGGACAGATTAAAGGGGTTATCCAGGAAAAAACTTTTTTTATATATCAACTGGCTCCAGAAAGTCAAACAAATTTGTAAATTACTTCTAGTTAAAAAAATTTATCCTTTCAGTACTTATGAGCTGCTGAAGTTGAGTTGTTCTTTTCTGTCTAAATGCTTTCTGATGACACCCATCTCGGGAAGCGCCCAGTTTAGAAGCAAATCCCCATAGCAAACCTCTTCTACTCTGTGCAGTTCCCGAGACAAGCAGAGGTGTCAGCAGAGAACACTGTTGCCAGACAGAAAACAACAACTCAACTTCAGCAGCTGATAATTATTGGAAGGATTAAGATTTTTTTAATAGAAGTCATTTACAAATCTGTTTAACTTTCTGGATCCAGTTGATATATATATATATATATATATATATATATATATATATATATAAATCCTGGAATACCCCTTTAAGGGTAGATGATTTAAAGGGGTACTCCGCCCCTAGACATCTTATCCCCTATCCAAAGGATAGGGGATGAGATGTGTGATTGCGGGGGTCCCGCCGCTGGGACCCCCGCAATCTCTCTGCAGCACCTGCCGTTCGGTTAGAATGCTGGGTGCCGGCGGCGGGGGTCGTGACATCACAATCACGCCCCCTTGTGACATCACTCCCCCTCAATGCAAGTCTATGGGAGGGGGCGTGACGGCCATCACGCCTCTTCATAAAGACTTGCATTGAGGGGGAGTGGCATGACATAATGAGGGGGCTTGGCAATGACTTCAAGACCCTGCCACCCGCTTCAAGCATTTGGAACAAGTTGTTCCCAACGCTGGGATAGCGGAGTACCCCTTTAAAGTAGAAATCCAGTGAAATACATCTTATCCCCTATCCACAGGATAGGGGATAAGTGTCTGATCGTGGGGGTCCAACCGCTGGAATCCCTTGCGATATCCCACATGGGGCCCAGCTCTGCTCCTGGAAGTGATGTTTCCCACCCGGCAGTGACACTGGTCGAAACATGCCCCTTCCATTGAGCTTTATGAGAGAGGCGGAGATACATGAACGCTGTTTCTCCTCCTCTCCAATAGGGATAAATGGAGGGGGAGTGTTTCGACCAGGTCACTGCTGGGTATGAAACGCTTATCAGAAAAGCAGAGTCGGGGGCCGTCACGCCTACTCCCATAGACATGAATGAAGGGGGCGTGACATGACATCACGAACACGGAAGCTCCAAGCTTCCGCGATCAGACATCTTTTTCCTATCTTTTGGATAGGTAATAAGTATTTCGGCGGAGAACCCCTTTAACCAACAATGGAGTTTCTCTTGCTTCCTGTAATTACTCATTTCCTTTCGTTGTGTTTATTGAGGATGTTCTCCTTTCATTGGCTTTCTTGACAATATTTTATATTGTGGGTTGTTGGGCTCAGAGATATTGGGGATATTTGGAACATACTAAGTTTTTTATCAGCATTAAAGGGGTACTCCGGTGGAAAACATTATTATTATTATTATTATTTTTTTTTTTTTTATCAACTGGTGCCAGAAAGATTTTTAAATTACTTCTATTAAAAAATCTTTACCCTTCCAGTACTTGTTAGCAGCTGTATGCTACAGAGGAAATTATTTTCTTTTTGAATTTCTTTTTTGTCTTGTCCACAGTGCTCTCTGCTGACACCTGATGCCCGTCTCAGGAAATGTCCTGAGCAGGAGAAAATCCCCATAGCAAACCTATGCTGCTCTGGACAGTTCCTGACACGGACAGAGGTGTCAGCAGAGAGCGCTGTGGACAAAACAAAAAAGAAATTCAAAAATAAAAGAATTTCCTCTGTAGCATACAGCTGCTAATAAATACTGAAAGGATTGAGATTTGGAAATAGAAGTCATTTACAAATCTGTTCAACTTTCTGGAATCAGTTCATTTAAAAAAATAAAAAATTTATTCCACCGGAGTACCCATTTAACCCTATTTTATTATTCTACAGGTGGATCTTTTGTATTTTCCTTTTGTTATTTGCCTTTTTTTTTTTTTTTTTTTTAAACACATATAAACAATACAGTCAAATATGTATAGAACGACTATCTACACATAGACACGGAAGAAAAAATAAAGTAAAAACAAAACAAAGAAGATAAAAAAGGAAAAAGAGAGATAAACCATACATTCACACATCTAATCATTCACTCCTTCCAATCTAATTCTTTGTTACATATTACGTAATCCAGAGGGTATTACCTATTTTTTTCATATATAATAAAACCATCGAGCTGCAATAATAAACAGTATATGCATAAACAAAAACAGAAACAACCGATTGATGAAGGTGAAGAATGTGAGTGCAGCGCGGAAGATGAGCGAGAATGTGAGTGTGATGTGAAAATGATGAAAAGAAAAAGTGCAGGTGAGGAAATAAACCTGTGTGAAATGGAGATGATAAATAACTATGAGATAACACGACAAAACCAATCAAAAAGTAGTAAGGAGGTGGAAAAAACATTGTTTTGGTCCGTGAAAAAAAAAATGCAATTTCTAGTGATAAAACGTGATAAAAAATATATATATAAAAAAAAAAAAATATATATATATATATATATATATATAGACAAAGAATAAGTCAGCCAGCACTTTAGTTGATACTTAGTTGATTCTGTTGCTATATATATATATATATATATATATATATATATATATATATATTTGTGCATTGTCTTTTACAGTGCAGTGGTGTTCCCTTACTACAGACGGCCGATGCACATCCTTGCTGAGCTACTCGGAGCCATCTTGTCCAGTGACTGATGGATTCGTTCCTGCGCCCTCACTGAATGATGGAGTTTCGCGCGTGGATGGAAGAACCCAGTGTGGTACTGGTCTGTTTATGCATTCTATAGGCCAGTACATGATTTTAGGGGGTATATAGAGCCTGTCTCTTCCTTCCACCTCACCACTTCCTTAAAGGGGTACACCGCCCCTAGACATCTTATCCCCTATCGTTTGGATAGGGAATAAGATGTCTGATCACGGGGGTCCCGCCGCTGTGGCCCCCGTGACCTCCCCGCTGCACCCGGCGTTCGTTTAGAGCATCAGGTGTAGCGGCGGAGGCTCGTTACCTCACGGCCACACCCCCTGAATGCAAGTCTATGGGAGGGGGCTTGACTGCCATCACGCCCCCTCCCATAGACTTGCATTGAGGAGGCGAGACCGTGACTTCACAAGCCTCCGCTCCGCATCGCCAGTCATCCGGCACAGAGCGAACTTCACTCCATGCACCGGATGTCTGGGGTGCCGCAGCCGAGATGGTGGGGGTCCCCGGGACCTTTGCAATCAGACATCTTATTGTGGTATCCCGGTACAGAACCTTGTCCTGCCCCTGTCCTAAGTCCCCTCAGTTAGAGTCCCTCCATTCTACAGGGCTCTCCTTGCAGGGCTTTCCCCTCTTGCTTATAAGCTACACCTTCGAAAATGCATTATAAATGTATTGTGTGTATTGTTCACTGTATGTATAAAGTTTTACAAATGTATTGGACCTTCCAGGGTCATGTGATACTGTCATGTGATGTACCCAGGGTTCTCTGGGTTCAGGACCTACAGGCTTTTCCACCAATGCTCCTAGTGGGGCTGAGTTGTGCCAGCGGCTATACAGCCACGGGTACAGCTCAGGTTGGGCTGGAGATATACACTGTATATCAACTGCTCAAAAAGGAAAGAGTTAAGTTACAATGCTGTGCATCTCTACTTAACACTTCTGTGGATATACAGTAAACCAGTAGTCTGTATAGATCGCTGTTTTACTGCCTATCTTGCTGTGCTGAGCGCTCTTGGGGGTATACAGCCATTTATATAGATGCTGTAAACCGTATACAATATAGGCAGATGTCTACTTACCACCCTCATTCCTACTCTGGCCTCTTCATCTGTATTGCTAGTTAACGCCTTCCTTGTTGCGCCAGCACAAAGCTCTCAGTCCAGCAAGAGTTTACAATAAAACACCAAATCTATAGAGGTCACTGATTTACTGTTTGTTGACAAAAGAGTTAAGTAGTGAAGCACAACATTGCTACTTAACTCTTTTCTTGCTAGACAGGAGGCATACAATGTTCACGTCTTGCCCAGCCTGAGCTGTTCCTGCAGATGTATAGCTGCAGGCACAGCCCCGCTAGGAGCAGTAAATCCTGTCAGCATACCGCTGTATAGTGTACAGCCAGCAAAGGTAAGTACTGAGGTTATGCATCAGTTATAACCTCCTTATACTTAGTAGGAATCTGAACCATGGAGTGGTACCCTGAAGGCAGAGACACATTGCCACAGGGTAAAAAACAAAATGGTGTTTGCAAAAAAATAAAAAAATAAATACAGAATAACTGCAGAAACGCTGCAACTTTTTTTTTTACATGGCGGAATCCGAGCAGAATCCGGTGGAAAAATTCAGCTCAGAAATTCATCTGCAACAGAGTCCCGTTGTTTTCAATGAGATTCTGCTGCAGTGTACATATAGTGGAATTTTCACAAAGGAAACATCTGCGTGGAGATTGCCATTCCGGCTTCCAAATAATGAATTCACGTGTCAATTCTTTCTGCAGATTCCGCTTGGAAATGCATTGCAGTCTGTGTAGATGGCGCAATTTCAAATGGTTCTAGTGCAGGCATGTTCTACCGGCGCCCACTGTCTGCAAAATGTCCGAGCAGATACTCCGCAAAAAAAAAAAAAACATTGCGTGAACCCTAATTATTCATTTTTAGATCTATTTTTTTGTCTGTTTTTCTCTTTTTTTTTATATAAAAAAAGTCAGATTACAACATTTTCTTTTAAATAACAAATGTAATAGCAATCCTTTAAAGGGGTAGAGTAGAGTAGAAGAAAATCCCTATAGCAAACCTCTTCTACTCTGTGCAGTTCCCAAGACAAGCAGAGATGTCAGCAGAGAGCACTGTTGCCAGACAAAAAAGAACAACTCAACTTCGGCAGCTGATAATTATTGGAAGGATTAAGATTTTTTTTATAGAAGTAATTTACAAATCTGTTGAACTTTTCTGGAGCCAGTTGATATAAAAAAAAGTTTTTTTCTGGAATACCCCTTTAACCTGTTATGGACCAAGGGCGTATCTGTACGCCCTGAGTCCACTCCCTTTCTATAACGCAGGGCAACGCCGTGGCCTCACGTCATGCGGGTTGGGCCCGGCCTCTAACAATGGCCAGGACCCATGGCTAATAGCGCGCTGCACTGATCGCGGTGCCGCGCTATTAACTCAAAGTTCAAAGTTGATCGCCGCTTCTAGATTGAAACTAAATAACCCCCGGCTAGCTCAGTGGACTGTTCGGGACTGCCGCGGTGAAATTGCGGCGTCCCGAACAGCTGTAGAACACAAGGAGGTCCCCTTACCTGCCTCCTGGTGTCTGATCGCTGAATGACTGCTCAGTGCCTGAGATCCTGGCATGAGCAGTCAAGCGGCAGAATCATTGATCAATGGTTTCCTATAAGAAACCATTGCTCAATGTAAAAGATCAGTGTGTGCAGTGTTATAGGTCCCTATGGGATAACAATGATCAGTGTGTGCAGTGTTATAGGTCCCTATGGGAGCTATAACACTGCAAAACAAAAGTGGGAAAAAAAGTTAATAAAGATCACTTAACCCCTTCCCTAATAAAAGTTTGAATCACCCCCCTTTTCCCATTTAAAAAAAAGTGTAAATAAAAATAAACATATGTGGAAATGTCCGAGTTATAAAAATATATCGTTAATTAAACTGCACAGTCAATGGCGTGCGCGCAAAAAAAATTCCAAGGTCCAAATTAGTGTATTTTTGGTCACTATTTCAATCATGAAAAAATGAATAAAAAGCGATCAAAAGGTCCGATCAATACAAAAAAGTTACTGCTAAAAACTTCAGATCACGGTGCAAAAAATGAGCCCTCATATCGCCCCATTCGTGGAAAGATAAAAAAGTTATAGGGGTCAGAAGATGACAATTTTAAACGTATCCATTTTCGGGCATATAGTTTTAGGATTTTTTCCAGAAGTACGACAAAATCAAACCTATATAAGTAGGGGATCATTTTAATCGTATGGACCTACAGAATAAAGAGAAGGTGTCATTTTTACCGAAAAATTTATTGTGTAGAAACGGAAGCCCCCAAAATTACAAAATGGCGTTTTTTCCCCAATTATGTGGCACATTGATTTTTTTTTCCATTTTGTCGTAGATTTTTGGGGATAATTACTGATGTCATTACAAGGTAGAATTGGTGGCACAAAAAATAAGCCATCATATGTATTTTTAGGTGCAAAATTGAAAGGATTATGATTTTTTAAAATGAAAGTGAATAAACAGTAAAAAAAAAAACATGTCCTTAAAGGGGTACTCCTGTGGAAAACTTTTTTTTTAAATCAACTGGTGCCAGAAAGTTAAACAGATTTGTAAATCACTTCTATAAAAAAAAATCGTAATCCTTCCAGTACTTTTTAGGAGCTGTATACTAAAGAGAAATCCAAAAAAAGAAATGCATTTCCTATGATGTCATGACCACAGTGCTCTCTGCTGACCTCTGCTGTCCATTTTAGGAACTGTCCAGAGCAGGAGAAAATCCCCATAGCAAACATATGCTGCTTCTGGACAGTTCCTAAAATGGACAGCATAGGTCAGCAGAGAGCACTGTGGTCATGACATCAGAGGAAATGCATTTCTTTTTTTGGATTTGCATTTCTAAGGTTGTGTTCTCTGGAATACTTCCTGTGCCATGCGCATCGCAGGAAAGACAGCGGGAGCTTAGGGAGTTAAATGCATGGCTTAAGTCGTGGTGTGAGGGGGAAGGGTTTGGGTTTTTAGAGCACTGGGCTGACTTTTCATTGGGGTACAAACTCTATTCTACGGATAATTTGCACCTGAATGGAAGGGGGTCTGCTGTGCTGGGGGAGAGAATCCTGGAAGGGGTGGCTGAGTATTTAAACTAGGTGAGTGGGGGGAGGATAATAAAGCAAAGAAAGCAGACAGTGGGATGGATAGGTTAGAGAGGGGTCAGGACATAATGGCGGGTGGAGAGGAGTCCTGTGGGGGGAGGTTAAGAACAGTGGATAAGGAGATTCATGCGTTACAAACCAGCTGTAAAAATAAATGTAGCCCGAAAAATTGTAATCCCAATAATTCAAAAAATTCCATTAGCCCCAATAACTCAATAACTACAATAAGCCCCATTAACTCAAAAAATACCATTAGCCCCAATAACTTAAAAAACAACGTTAGACCCAATAACGCAAAAAATCCCATTAGCCCCAATAACTTAAATAGTACAATTAGCCCTTATAACTCAAAAAATGACATTAACCCCAATAACTCTGAAAATCCCATTAGTGAGACTATATGTGTAAAACTTAATGGAAATGTAAAGTGTATGTTCACAAATGCCAGAAGCCTAGCAAATAAAATGGGGGAGCTTGAGGCCTTGATACTGGAGGAACATATTGATATAGTTGGGGTCACTGAGACATGGCTGGTGATATAGTTGGGGTCACTGAGACATGGCTGGACTCCTCGCATGACTGGGCTGTCAATCTGCAGGGGTTTACATTGTTTCGCAAGGATAGAATGAACAGAAAAGGAGTCTGTCTGTATGTAAGAAGTGGTATGAAAGTCAGTGTGAACGATGCCATAGTGTGTGATGATTCTGAGGAGGTGGAATCACTGTGGGTAGAATTACAAAAGGAGGGAAATACTGAAAAAATAATATTTGGGGTAATCTACAGACCCCCTAATATCACTGAAGAGATAGAAGGTCGGCTTCATAAACAAATAGAGAGGGCCGCCCGGGCAGGTACAGTGGTAATAATGGGAGATTTTAACTATCCAGATATAGATTGGGGCCGGGGGTTGGCTAAAACTACAAAGGGGAGAAAATTCCTAAATTTATTGCAGGATAATTTTATGGGCCAGTTTGTGGAGGACCCAACAAGAAGTGATGCCTTGTTGGATCTGATCATTTCCAACAACGCAGAGCTGGTTGGTAATGTAACTGTGAGGGAAAACCTTGGTAATAGCGACCACAATATAGTTACTTTTGACTTAAAATGTAGAAAACAAAGACAGGCGGGGAAGGCAAAAACATATAACTTTAAAAAGGCAAATTTCCCTGGGCTGAGATCTGCACTACAGGACATAGACTGGGGGAGGTGTTCTCAAATACTGATACAGAAGGTAAATGGGGCATCTTTAAATCAACTCTAAATAACTATACAGCTAAATATATACCAAAGGGGAACAAATATAAACGATTAAAACTAAATCCTACATGGCTGACAAATGAGGTTAAAAGAGCAATAAACAACAAAAAAATAGCCTTCAAAAAATACAAATCTGATGGGTCAGCGATAACATTTAAACAGTACAAGGAGCTTAATAAAATCTGTAAAAATGTAATAAAAACAGCAAAAATTCAAAATGAGAGACAGGTGGCCGAAGAAAGCAAAACTAATCCTAAATATTTTTTTAGATATATAAATACAAAAAAACCAAGGACAGAGCATGTAGGACCCCTTAATAATGATAATGGGGAGGTTGTCACGGGCGATCAAGAGAAGGCGGAGCTACTGAATGGGTTCTTTAGTTCTGTATACACTATGGAAAAAGGAGCTGACATTGGCCAGGTCAGTGCTGGTAACACATCATGTACAGGTCAGTGCTGGTAACACATCATGTAATGTACTGAACTGGCTTAATGTAGAGATGGTACAAGGTAAGTTAAGTAAAGTAAATGTAAGCAAATCTCCAGGGCCGGATGGACTACACCCAAGAGTTCTTAGAGAGGTAAGTTCAGTAATATCTGTACCCTTGTTCATGATATTTAGAGATTCTCTGGTGTCTGGTATTGTGCCAAGGGACTGGCGCAAGGCTAATGTGGTACCAATCTTCAAGAAGGGCTCTAGGTCTTCCCCAGGAAACTATAGACCGGTAAGTCTAACGTGCATTGTGGGTAAATTGTTTGAAGGACTTATAAGGGATTACATACAGGAATACATAGGGGATAATAGTATTATAAGTGATAGCCAGCATGGGTTTACTAAGGATAGAAGTTGTCAAACCAATCTAATTTGCTTTTATGAAGAGGTGAGTAGAAGCCTTGACAGAGGAATGGCTGTGGATATAGAGGGGGGCTGTGTATATAGAGGGGGGCTGTGTATATAGAGGGGGGGCTATGTATATAGAGGAATGGCTGTGGATATAGTGTTTCTGGATTTTGCCAAAGCATTTGATACTGTCCCTCACAGACATCTGACAGGTAAGTTAAGGTCCTTGGGCTTGGAAACTTTAGTTTGTAACTGGATTGAACACTGGCTCATGGATCGTACCCAGAGAGTGGTGGTCAATGATTCGTACTCTGATTGGTCCCCGGTTATTAGTGGTGTACCCCAAGGTTCAGTACTGGGCCCGCTGTTGTTTAATTTATTTATCAATGATATAGAGGATGGTATTAACAGCTCTGTTTCTATCTTTGCAGATGACACCAAGCTTTGTAGCACAGTACAGTCTATAGAGGATGTGTATAAGTTACAAGATGACTTGGATAGACTAAGTGTCTGGGCATCCACTTGGCAAATGAGGTTCAATGTGGATAAATGTAAAGTTATGCATCTGGGTACTAATAACCTGCAGCATTGTATGTCTTATGGGGGCTGTGTATATAGAGGGGGGCTGTGTATATAGAGGGGGGCTGTGTATATAGAGGGGGGCTGTGTATACTAATAACCTGCATGCGTCGTATGTCTTAGGGGGGATTAAACTGGCAGAGTCACTGGTAGAGAAGGATCTGGGTGTACTTGTAGATCACAGACTACAGAATAGCGCAATGTCAGGCTGCTGCTTCCAAAGCCGGCAGGATATTGTCATGTATCAAAAGAGGCATGGACTCGAGGGGCAGGGACATAATACTCCCCCTTTATAAAGCATTGGTACGGCCTCACCTGGAATATGCTGTTCAGTTTTGGTCGCCTGTTCATAAAAGGGACACTGCGGAGTTGGAAAGGGTGCAGAGACGCGCGACTAAACTAATATGGGGCATGGAACATCTTGGCTATGAGGAGCGATTAAAGGAGTTACAATTGTTTAGTCTTGAGAAGAGACGTTTAAGGGGGGATATGATAAACGTATATAAGTATATAAATGGCCCATACAAAAAATATGGAGAAAAACTGTTCCAGGTTAAACCCCCCCAAAGGACGAGGGGGCACTCCCTCCGTCTGGAGAAGAAAAGGTTTAGTCTAAAGGGGCGGCACGCCTTCTTTACCGTGAGGACTGTGAATTTATGGAACGGTCTACCTCAGGAACTGGTCACAGCAGGAACAATTAACAGCTTTAAAGCAGGGTTAGATACATTCCTGGAACAAAATAACATTAATGCTTATGCAGAATTATAAAACTACATCCCTTTCCCTTATCCCCTTACATCCTTCCCTTCAATCCCCTGGTTGGACTTGATGGACGTTTGTCTTTTTTCAACCATACTAACTATGTAACTATGTAACTATACAGCCCCTAAAAAGTACTGGAAGGATTAAGATTTTTTAATAGAAGTAATTTACAAATCTGTTTAACTTTCTGGCACCAGTTGATTTAAAAAATAAATTTTTTTCCACGAGAGTACCCCTTTAAGGGGTTAAACATTACATTGGCCAAATACATTAGTTTTGCATCTAAACTATTTTTGCGCATCCAAGGAAACAGAAACAGGCCACAGAGAAGCACATCTGGTACGAATTAGAAACAGAACCCTCGCTGTTTGGTTAAAACATTGTCCGGAGAATTAAAAAAATATATACAAGATTTTAGTACAGATGATAAATTGGTCTAAAAATGCAACTGTTTTGGAAAGTTACCTCTAACCTAAGATAGCATGGAATGTGTAAAATTGACTAAAAAGAAAAAAAAAGTGGGTATTTTAGGACTGAGAAGAGTTTCGGTTACCTGGGAACAGGGGAAAATCTTGTTTATTGACAATGCACAATCCGATAACACCATAAAACTGATGAGAATATGGAAATATATGTAATTTGATAGGATGGCAGCGGATAACTCTGGACTGTACAGGAAAACTACAAAGAGTTTGGACTATCAGGGAAACATTCCGACACTTAAAGGGGTACTCCGATGGAAAACATTTTTTTTTTTTTCAAATCAACTGGTGCCAGAAAGTTAAACAGATTTGTAAATTACTTCTATTTGAAAATCTTAATCCTTCCAGTACTTATCAGCTGCTGTATGCTCCACAGGAAGTTGTGTAGTTCTTTCCAGTCTGACCACAGTGACACCTTTGTCCACGTCAGGAACTGTCCAGAGCAGGAGAGGTTTGCTATGGGGATTTGTCCCTGATCTGGACAGTTCCTGACATGGACAGAGGTGGCAGCAGACAGCACTGTAGTCAGACTTAAAGGGATAATTCAGTGGAAAGCTTTTTTTTTTTTTTTTACTTAAATCAACTGGTGCCAGAAAGTTAAACAGATTTGTAAATTAATTCTATTAAAAAATGTTAATCCTTCCTGTACTTATTAGCTGCTGAATACTACAGAGGAAATTATTTTCTTTTTGGAACACAGAGCTCTCTGCTGACATCACGAGCACAGCGCTCTCTGCTGACACCTCTGTCCATTTTAGGAACTGTCCAGTGCAGCCTATGTTTGCTATGGGGATTTTCTCCTACTCTGGACAGTTCTTGAAATGGACAGAGATGTCAGCAGAGAGCACTGTGCTTGTGATGTCAGCAGAGAGCTCTGTGTTCCAAAAAGAAAAGAATTTCCTCTGTAGTATTCAGCAGCTAATTTGTACTGGAAGGATTAAGATTTTTTAATAAAAGTAATTTACAAATCTGTTTAACTTTCTGGCACCAGTTGATTTAAAAAAATAAGTTTTCCACCGGAGTACCCCTTTAAATGAACTACACAACTTCCTCTGGAGCATACAGCAGCTGATAAATACTGGAAGGATTACAATTTTTAACTAGAAATAATTTTTGGCACTAGTTGATTTAAAAAAATAATAATAATCCACCCTTTAATGTAGTGTATTCCACCAGCTGTTGCAAAACTACAACTTCCAGCATGTCCGGACAGCCAACGGCTGTCCGGGCATGCTGGGAGTTGTAGTTTTGCAACAGCTGAAGACATCTTGGTAGGCAAACACTGTTCTCAGCATTGCTGTTGGTCTCCCATCCACTGCCCAGACCATGATACCTGCCGCTTAGCATGATGGAAGTTGTAGTTTTGCAACAGATGGAGGCACACTGGTTGGGAAACACTGACCTAATGGGAACTAGGATTGTGAGCACATATGCAACTGTTGCTACAAGAGTCTTTTTTTCCAATGATGCAAGATTCTGACTTTGTTTTCTCTTATGTGCAACCACTGAGATGGCGGTTGCCCACCATATTTCACATTCCTGAGCGGATACAACTATGTAGAAACAGCTTGAAACTATTTGGATGTAAAGTATTTGAGTTTCGGTTCAAAGAACACATCTTTAAAGGGGTACTCCGGAGGAAAACAAATGTTTTCAAATCAACTGGTGCCAGAAAGTTAAAGGGGTATTCCAGGAAAAAAATGTTTTTTATATATCAACTGGCTCCAGAAAGTTAAACAGATTTGTAAATTACTTCTATTAAAAAATCTTAATCCTTTCAGTACTTATGAGCTTCTGAAGTTAAGGTTGTTCTTTTCTGTCTAAGTGCTCTCTGATGACACGCGTCTCGGGCACCGCCCAGTTTAGAAGCAAATCCCCATAGCAAACCTCTTCTAAACTGAGCGGTTCCCCGAGACACGTGTCATCAGAGAGCACTTAGACAGAAAAGAACAACCTTAACTTCAGAAGCTCATAATTACTGAAAGGATTAAGATTTTTTAATAGAAGTAATTTACAAATCTGTTTCATTTTCTGGAGCCAGTTGATATATAAAAAAAAGTCAGGAACTGTCCAGAGCAGGAGGTTTGCTATGGAGATTTACTCTTGCTCTGGACAGTTCCTGACAGAGACAGAGGTGGCAGCAGAGAGCACTGTGGTCAGACTGGAAACAACTACACAACTTCCTGTGGAGCATAAAGCAGCTGTTAAGTACTGGAAGGATTAAGATTTTTAAATAGAAGTAATTTACAGATCTGTTTAACTTTGTAACAGCAGCTGATAACTACTGGAAGGGTTGAAGGGGTACTCCGGTGAAAAACAATTGTTATTTTTTTTAATCAACTGGTGCCAGAATGTTAAACAGATCTGTAAATTACTTCTATTTAAAAATCTTAACCCATCCAGTACTTATCAGCTGCTGAATCCTCCACAGGAAGGTCTTTTCTTTTTTTAATTTATTTTCTGTCTGACCACAGTGCTCTCTGCTGACACCTCTGTCCGTGTCAGGAACTGTCTAGAGCAGGAGAGGTTTGCTATGGGGATTTGCTCCTGCTCTGGACAGTTCCTGAGACAGACAGAGGTGTCACCAGAGAGCACTGTGGTCAGACAGAAAAGAAATTCAAAAAGAAAAGAACTTCCTCTATAGTATAAAGCAGCTGATAAGTACTGGAAGGATTATGATTTTTTAATAGAAGTAATTTACAAATCTGTTTAACATTCTGGCACCAGTTGATTTATAAAAATAAAAAAAATGTTTTTCACTGGAGTACCCCTTTAAGATTTTTAAATAAAAATAATTTACAATTCTGTATAAAGGGGTATGCTGGGATTTATTTATTTTTTACTATATTCTTTTATATATAAAGTTGGGGCCCTGTTCCCAGGCCCCACTGCAGCTCCTTCTGGCCCCCGCTGCTTATCTCTTCTTCCTGCTTCTGAGATGATGCATTGGAGCAGGACCTGCCCACTCGGCCAATCATTAGATGCAGTGGTGTCCAAACTCAGCCAGCGATTGGCTGGGCAGGCAGGTCAAATTACCCCTTGTTACATTCCCCAAGGGGTCTAGTTTCCAAAATGGTATGTCATGTGTTTTTTTTTTTGCTGTCCTGGCACCATAGGGCATGCCCCCAGAGCAAAATTTGCTTTCAAAAAGCCAAATGTGACACCTTCTCTTCTGAAACCTGTAGTGCGCCAGCAGAGCACTTTTTCACCCCCATATGGGGTGTTTTCTGTATCGGGAGAAATTGGGCTTCAAATTTTGGGGGGTATTTTCTGCTATTACCCTTTTTAAAAATGTAAAATTTTTGGGAAACCAAGCATTTTAGGTAAAATTTTATTTTTTTTTTTTACATATGCAAAAGTCGTGAATCACCTGTGGGGTATTAAGGCTCACTTTATTACTTGTTACGTTCCCTGAGGGGTCTAGTTTCCAAAATGGTATGCCATGTGTTTTTTTTTTTTTTGCTGTCCTGGCACCATAGGGGCTTCCTCAACGTGACATGTCCCCCAAAAACCATTTGTCGCTCCTTCCCTTCTGAGCCCTCTACTGCGCCCGCTGAACAATTAACATAGACATATGAGGTATGTGCTTACTCGAGAGAAATTGGGTTTCAAATGCAAGTAAAAATTTTCTCCTTTTTACCCCTTGCAAAAATTCAAAAATTGGGTCTACAAGAACATGCGAGTGTAAAAAATGAAGATTTTGAACTTTCTCCTTCACTTTGCTGCTATTCCTGTGAAACACCTAAAGGGTTAATACACTTACTGAATGTCATTTTGAATACTTTGGGGGGTGAAGTTTTTATAATGGGGTCTTTTATGGGGTATTTCTAATATGAAGACCCTTCAAATCCACTTCAAACCTGAACTGGTCCCTGAAAAATAGTGAGTTTGAAAATTTTGTGAAAAATTTCAAAATTGCTGCGGAACTTTGAAGCCCTCTGGTGTCTTCCAAAAGGAAAAACTCATAAATTTTATGATGCAAACATAAAGTAGACATATTGTATATGTGAACCCAAAAAAAAAAATTTTTGAATATCCATTTTCCTTACAAGCAGAGAGCTTCAAAGTTAGAAAAATGCAAAATTTTCATTTTTTTCATCACATTTTTGGGATTTTTCACCAAGAAAGGATGCAAGTTACCATAAAATTTTACCACTATGTTAAAGTAGAATATGTCACGAAAAAACAATCTCGGAATCAGAATGATAACTAAAAGCATTCCAGAGTTATTAATGTTTAAAGTGACAGTGGTCAGAATTGCAAAAAACGCTCCGGTCCTTAAATGGGCACTATCATGAAAAATTATTTTTGATATGTTGTAGTACTTAAGTACTACAACATATCTCTAATATACTTTTATTTAAAAAAAAATGCTTTTAAAACATTTTAAAAGCAATTTGAAATTCGGCCACTAGGGGGCGCCCTCCTAGTGGCCGAATGCAGTGCGGAGTGATGTCACTGCAAAATTCTGACTGATTCCGGCAGGGCATCAGTCAAAATTTTGCGCAGGCGCAGTAACAGCCAGGGCTGCGCATCGGCTTCCCGCACTCGCCGACGGCCCTGCTGCAAGGTGCGGGCGGCGCAGGGGGTTGGCTGCTTCAGCAAGGTGCGGGGAGTGCTACTGCAAGGTACTGGGGGATGGGGGGCACTGCTGCAAGGTACGGGGGGCGCGCGGGGGGGGGGGGGTTGTTTGGGTTTACTTACCGAGCGGCAGGAAGAGTCTCCCCCGCACCCGTCCCTCCCGCATCGGCTTCTGGCTCACTCCTTCCCCCATGAAACTCCTGTCCTGGGTGCCTCCAGTTGTTTTACCACTACAACTCCCAGCATGCCCTGACAGCCAATAGATGTTAGGGCATGCTGGGAGTTGTAGTGGTGAAACAGCTGGAGGCACCCTGTTAGGAGAACTAAGGGCGGAAGTGCCGGCCCCAGCAGGCATCAGTGACGTGGTGCCTGCTGGGGAAGTCTGCACACTACCAGGCAGACTAAATGCCATTTTAAAAATAGTAAATAAAAAAAAAAATAAAGGCAGGGAGGGTGTTAGGGATAGAAGGGCAATAGGCAGGGACAGAAAAAAAAAATCATGATGGTGGGAGCTACCCTTTAAGGTGTAAAATGGCCTGGTCCTTAAGGGGTTAAGCTTGATGAAAAAGAGGCACTGACTGTCAGTGCATGCTGAGAGTTGTAGTTGCACAGATTCAATGGTTTACATGACATATATGCATCTTTTTTTATCCAATTCCTTCTAATAAAAAACATCAACAAACAATGTGAGAACACGTCTATTTTTAGGGCTTCATCCTGCCAGAAATGCGCATGACCCCTAAATGCCCCATGTGCAGTTTAGAGAGGGAACGTAATGCGCTGATTTCCTTCTATAGTAATTCATTTTCTAAGAGCTATGAGATTTTTGAGAATTGTCCTTCTAAGGTTACATTTCGTGACCTTTGCGATTTATTAAAGAGGCTCGTGATAAATATAGAGCCTGTGAATTTATGATCCGCTAACAACTACTGTTGGCTTAGGGAGCTTTCCAGAATTAGTAAGACAGACTTAAAGGGGTACTCCGGTGTAAAACTTTTTTTTTATTTATTTATTTTTTTAATTAACTGGTGCCAGAAAGTTAAACAGATTTGTAAATTACTTCTATTAAAAAAAAATCTTTATCCTTCCTGTACTTTTTAGCAGCTGTATACTTTTTGAATTTCTTTTTTGTCTTGTCCACAGTGCTCTCTGCTGACACCTGCTGCCCGTATCAGGAACTGTCCAGAGCAGGAGAAAATCCCCATTGCAAACCTCCCCTGCTCTGGACAGTTGCTGACACGGGCATCAGGTGTCAGCAGAGAGCATTGTGGACAAGACAAAAAAGAAATTCAAAAAGTATAGGATTTCCTCTGTAGCATACAGCTGCTAAAAAGTACTGGAAGGGTAAAGATTTTTTATAGAAGTCATTTACAAATCTGTTTACCTTTCTGGCACGAGTTGATTTAAAAAAAAAATAAAATAAAGTTTTCCACCGGAGTACCCCCTTTAATTTCTTTCAAAAACAGCACCATACTTGTCCTCAGGTTGTGTGTGGTATTACAACTTGGCTCTATTCACTTCAATTGAACTGAGCTGCAATACCACACTCAAACTGAGGACAGGAGTGGCGTTGTTTTTGGAAGAAAGCAGCCATGTTTTTTCTCATCCGGGATAAACTATTTAAAGGGGTGCTCCGCTGCTCAGCGTTTGGAACAAACTGTTCCAAACGCTGGATTCGGCGCCGCGAGCTTGTGAAGTCATAGCCCCGCCCCCTTGTGATGTCACACCCTGCTCCCTCAATGCAAGTCTATGGGAGGGGGCGTGACTTGCATTGAGGGGTCGGGGTGTAATGTCATGAGGGGGTGGGGCTATGACATCGCAAGCTCCCTGCGCCGGCTCCACCATTCGTAACAGTTTGTTCCAAACACTGAGCAGTGGAGTACCCCTTTAAAGGGGTTCTTTGTCTAAATATGTTTTTATAAAAAATTGACTGATGCGGCACCAATAGGCCCCTTCTATGGAAATTTGACTTTTAGCTGAAGGTCTAAGTAATCTCAGACAGCCTGGAATTAGTCGCACTGTTTAGCAGAAGACATGTTTGTTATGTCTGCTAGCATTATTAAAGGGGTACTCCGGTTGAAACCTTTTTTTTTTTTTTTTTTTTTATCAACTGGGGCCAGAAAGTTAAACAGATTTGTAAAAAATCTTAATCCTTCCATTACTTATTAGCTGCTGAATACTACAGTGGAAATTATTTTCTTTTTGGAACACAGAGCTCTCTGCTGACATCACAAGCACAGTGCTCTCTGCTGACATCTCTGTCCATTTTAGGAACTGTCCAGAGTAGGAGAAAATCCCCATAGAAAACATATGCTTCTCTGTACAGTTCCTAAAATGGACAGAGATGTCAGCAGAGAGCACTGTGCTCGTGATTCAGCAGAGAGCTCTGTGTTCCAAAAAGAAAAGAATTTCCACTGTAGTGTTCAACAGCTAATAAGTACTGGAAGGATTAAGATTTTTTAATAGAAGTAATTTACAAATCTGTTTAACTTTCTGGCACCAGTTGATTGAAAAAAAAAAGTTTTCCACAGGAGTACCCCTTTAAGGTCAAAATGGGCTTGGTGCTTGAGGGGTAAAAGGCACACATGCCTCAAAAGAATAATCAGCATATAACAGTAGACGTGGACCCAGGGGGATACTGACAGGGAATCCGCCACACAGGACAGACAGGTGTACAACTCCTGTACTGGGCCACCACATATATCCTTAACCCCTTAAGGACCGGAGGTTTTTCCGTTTTTGCATTTTCGTTTTTTGCTCCTTGCCTTTAAAAAATCATAACTCTTTCAAATTTACACCTAAAAATCCATATGATGGCTTATTTTTTGCGCCACCAATTCTACTTTGTAATGACGTCAGTCATCTTGCCCAAAAATCTATGGTGAAGCGGGAAAAAAAATCATTGTGCGACAAAATTGAAAAAAAAAACGCTGTTTTGTAACTTTTGGGGGCTTCTGTTTCTACGTAGTACATTTTTCGGTAAAAATGACACCTTATCATTATTCTGTAGGTCCATACGGTTAAAATGATACCCTACTTATATAGGTTTGATTTTGTCGGACTTCTGGAAAAAATCATAACTACATGCAGGAAAATTAATACGTTTAAAATTGTCATCTTCTGACCCCTATAACTTTTTTATTTTTCCGTGTATGGGGCGGTATGAGGGCTCATTTTTTGCGCCGTGATCTGAAGTTTTTAACGGTACCATTTTTGCATTGATAGGACTTATTGATCACTTTTTATTCATTTTTAAATGATATAAAAAGTGACCAAAAATGCACTATTTTGGACTTTGGAATTTTTTTGCGCGCACGCCATTGACCGAGCGGTTTAATTAATGATATATTTTTATAATTCGGACATTTCCGCACGCGGTGATACCACATATGTTTATTTTTATTTTTATTTACACTGTGTTTTTTTTTATTGGAAAAGGGGGGTGATTCAAACTTTTAATAGGGGAGGAGTTAAATGATCTTTATTCACTTTTTTTTTTCACTGTTTTTTTGCAGTGTTATAGGTCCCATAGGGACCTATAACACTGCACACACTGATCATTGTTATCCCATAGGGACCTATAACACTGCACACACTGATCTTCTATGTTGATCACTGGTTTCTCATAAGAAACCAGTGATCAACGATTCTGCCGCATGACTGCTCATGCCTGGATCTCAGGCACTGAGCAGTCATTCGGCGATCGGACAGCGAGGAGGCAGGTAGGGGCCCTCCCGCTGTCCTGTCAGCTGTTCGGGATGCCGCGATTAGCCGCGGCTATCCCGAACAGCTCGACTGAGCTAGTCGGGAACTTTCACTTTTAGCCGCGCGGCTCAGCTCTGAGCGCGCGGCTAAAGGGTTAATAGCGCGCGGCGCCGCGATCGGCGCTGCGCGCTATTAGAGGCGGGTCCCGGCTTCACTATGACGCCGGGCCCGCCGTGATATGATGCGGGGTTACTGTGTAACCCCGCGTTATATCAGAAGAGCAGGACCAAGGACGTACCGGTACGTCCTTGGTCCTTAAGGGGTTAAAGGGGTACTCTGGTGGAAAACTTTTTTTTTTTTTAAATGAACTGGTGCCAGAAAGTAAAACAGATTTGTAAATTACTTCTATTAAAAAATCTTAATCCTTTTGGTACTTTTTTAGCAGCTATATGCTACAAAGGAAATTCTTTTCTTTTTGAATTTCTTTTTTGCTCTCTGCTGACACCTCTGTCCGTGTCAGGAACTGTCCAGAGCTGGAAAGGTTTGCTATGAGGATTTTCTCCTGCTCTGGACAGTTCCTGACACAGACAGAGGTGTCAGCAGAGACAACACAAAAAAAAAAGAAATTAAAAAAATATAGATTTTCCACTGTAGCATACAGCTGCTAAAAAGTACTGAAAGGATTACTATTTTTTTTTTATAGAAGTCATTTACAAATCTGTTTAACTTTCTGGCACCAGTTCATTTAAAAAAAAAAAAAAAGTTTTCCATTGGAGTACCCCTATAATCCTAAACCTTATGAAGACTCTGATCAGGCAGTAAAAAGTTCAATGGTATACCGATGTATCCAATCCATTACCAATTTCAAGAAATTGTTCCTCTTGACTTTTGGGAAAGTCAAATTTAAAGGGGTACTTCCATGCCCGAGCTTTGTGAACATCCGGTTCTGCTGTTGGCCAAGTCCTTAAAGGGGTACTCCCATGCCCGAGCCTTGTGAACATCGGGTTCAGAAGGCTTGGAGCAGCAGCCGAGGTGGTGGTCGCGACATCATGGCCTACCCCTCTAATGATGTAACGCCACGCCCCCTCCATTGATGTCTATGGGAGGGGGCGTGACGCCCCCTCCCATAGATATCAATGGAGGGGTGTGGCATGACATCACGAGGGGGCATGGCCGTGACGTCGCGACCGCCACTGCTGCTCCAAGCCTTCTGAACCGGAAGTTCACAAGGCTCGGGCATGGGAGTACCCCTTTAAGGACTTAGCCAACAGCAGAACCGGATGTTCACAAGGCTCGGGCATGGGAGTACCCGTTTAAGGACTTAGGCAACAGCAGAACCGGATGTTCACAAGGCTCGGGCATGGGAGTACCCCTTTAAGGACTTAGGCAACAGCAGAACCGGATGTTCACAAGGCTCGGGCATGGGAGTACCCGTTTAAGGACTTAGGCAACAGCAGAACGGGATGTTCACAAGGCTCGGGCATGGGAGTACCCCTTTAAGTACTTAGCCTACAGCAATCTCATATGTTTGAGATCTCATTATAGTAATTGGGAGGGGGGGGTCACATGATTCCTCTCTAAGCATTATAGTGTAGATATAAGCAAGTTTTAAGGTGTGGTCTGGGTTGGCGTAAGATTGCGCAAAAATATGGGTGTCTGTGCAAAAAAATTCTGACAATTTTCGGCTGTATTCACACCTCGTTTTCACTGTACGGGTGCCGGATCCGGCTGGGGGAGGGGAAAACCGGGCGCTCCTTCCCCATCTGGATCAGCGCTGAAATCCATTTACTTTAAAGGGGTTATCCAGGAAAAAACTTTTTTTTTATATATAAACCGGCTCCAGAAAGTTAAACAGATTTGTAAATTACTTCTAGTAAAAAATCTTAATCCTTTCAGTACTTATGAGCTTCTGAAGTTAAGGATGTTCTTTTCTGTCTAAGTGCTCTCTGATGATATGTGTCTCGGGAACCGCCCAGTTTAGAAGAGGTTTGCTATGGGGATTTGCTTCTACTCTGGACAGTTCCCGAGACAGGTGTCATCAGAGAGCACTTAGACAGAAAAGAACAACTCAACTTCAGCAGCTCATAAGTACTGAAAGGATTAAGATTTTTTAATAGAAGTAATTTAAAAATCTGTTCAACTTTCTGGAGCCAGTTGATATATATATATATATAAAAAGTTTTTTCCTAGATAACCCCTTTAATGAGCCGAACAGTGACTCTGGTCGGCTAATTTTTGACCCGTATCCGCTTTTTTGACCCGTATCCGGTTTTAGGTCCGGTCACAAAACCAGATACGGGTCAAAATTAGCCGACCGAAGTCACCGTTTGACTCCAGTCGGTTCATTAAAGTAAATGGATTTCAGCGCTGGTCTGGCTGGGGTACGGGAGCGCCCGGTTTTCTCCTCCCCCAGCTTGATCCGGCACCCGTACAGTGAAAACGAGGTGTGAATGCAGCCTTAACCTCTCAAGGACCCAGGACGTATGGGTACGTCCTGGGTCCTGCGATATAACGCGGGGTCACGCGGTGACCCCGCATCATATCGCGGCAGGCCCGGCGTCATAGTGAAGCCGGGACCCGCCTCTAATAGCGCGCGGCACTGATCGCGGTGCCGCGCGCTATTAACCCTTTAGCCGCGCGCTCAAAGCTGAGCCGCGCGGCTAACAACGAAAGTGAAAGTTGGCGGTACGCTCAGGGAGCTGTTCGGGATCGCCGCGGTATAATCACCCATCCCGAACAGCTGTAGCACAAGAGGAGGTCTTCTTACCTTCTCCTGCGCTGTCCGATCGCCGAATGAATGCTTCAAGCCTGAGATCCAGGCTTGAGCATTCAATCGCCGAAAACACTGATTGATCCATTCCTATGGAGATGGATCAATCAGTGTAAAAGATCAGTACATGCAATGTTATAGCCCCCCCTATAGGAGCTATAATACTGCATAAGAAAAGTGTAAAAAAATCATTAACCCTTTCAATTATCCCTTCCCCTAATAAAAGTTTGAATCACCCGGCATTTCCAAGAATAAAAAAAAACATTATGTAAATAATAATAAAAATAAACATATGTGGTATCGCCACGTGTGGAAATGTCCGAATTATAAAAATATACCGCTTTTTAAACCGCTCGTTCAATGGCGTACGCGCAAAAAAATTCCAAAGTCCAAAATAGCGCATTTTTTATCACTTTTTATACCACAAAAAAGTGAATAAAAAGTGATCAAAAAGTCTGATCAGAACAAAAATGGTACCGCTAAAAACTTCAGATGACGGCGCAAAAAATGAGCCCTCGTAGCGCCCTGAACACAGAAAAATAAAAAAGTTATAGGGGTCAAAAGATGACAATTTTAAACGTATACATTTTCCTGCATGTAGTTATGATTTTTTTCTGAAGTGATACAAATTCAAACCTATATAAGTAGGGGATCATTTTAACCGTATGGACCTACAGAATAGAGATAAGGTGTCATTTTTGCTGAAAAATGTACTGCATAAAAACGGAAGCCCCCAAAAACTTACAAAATTGTGTTTTTTCATCAATTTTGTCGCACATTGATTTTTTTTCCCATTTCACCGTAGATTTTTGGGTAAAATTACTAATGTCATTACAAAGTAGAATTAGTGATGCAAAAAATAAGCCATCATATAGAATTTTAGGTGAAAATTTTTAAGAGTTATTATTTTTTTAAGTTAAGGAGGAAAAATTGAAAATGAAAAAACGGAAAAAGCCCGGGTCCTTAACCCCTTCAGGACGGAGCCCATTTTGGCCTTAAGGACCGGAGCGTTTTTTGCACATCTGACCACTGTCACTTTAAACATTAATAACTCTGGAATGCTTTTAGTTATCATTCTGATTCCGAGATTGTTTTTTCGTGACATATTCTACTTTAACATAGTGGTACATTTTTGTCGATACTTGCATCCTTTCTTGGTGAAAAATCCGTAAATTTGATGAAAAATTTGAAAATTTAGCATTTTTCTAACTTTGAAGCTTTCTGCTTGTAAGGAAAATGGATATTACGAATACATTTTTTTTGGTTCACATATACAATATGTCTACTTTATGTTTGCATCATAAAATTGATGAGTTTTTACTTTTGGAAGACACCAGAGGGCTTCAACGGTCAGCAGCAATTTTCCGATTTTTCACAAAATTTTCAAACTCAGTATTTTTCAGGGACCAGTTCAGGTTTGAAGTGGATTTGAAGGGTCTTCATATTAGAAATACCCCATAAATGACCCCATTATAAAAACTACACCCCCCAAAGTATTCAAAATGACATTCAGTCAGCGTTTTAACCCTTTAGGTGTTTCACACGAATAGCAGCAAAGTGAAGGAGAAAATTCACAATCTTCATTTTTTACACTCACATGTTCTTGTAGACCCAATTTTTGAATTTTTACAAGGGGTAAAAGGACAAAATTTTTACTTGTATTTGTAGCCCAATTTCTCTCGAGTAAGCACATACCTCATATGTCTATGTAAAGTGTTCGGCGGGCGCAGTAGAGGGCTCAGAAGGGAAGGAGCGACAAGGCGATTTTGGAGAGTACGTTTTTCTGAAATGGTTTTTGGGGGGCATGTTACCTTTAGGAAGCCCTTATGGTGCCAGAACAGCAAAAAAAAACCACATGGCATACCATTTTGGAAACTAGACCCCTCGGGGAATGTAACATGGGATAAAGTGAACCTTAATACCCCACAGGTGTTTCACGACTTTTGCAAATGTAAAAAAAAAAATAATAAATTTTACCTAAAATGCTTGTTTTCCCAAAAAATTTTTATTTTTAAAAAGGGTAATAGCAGAAAATACCCCTAAAAATTTGAAGCCCAATTTCTCCCGATTCAGAAAACACCCCATATGGGGGTGAAAAGTGCTCTGCTGGCGCACTACAGGTCTCAGAAGAGAAGGAGTCACATTTGGCTTTTTGAACGCAAATTTTGCTCTGGGGGCATGCCGCATTTAGGAAGCCCCTATGGTGCCAGGATAGCAAAAAAAAAACCACATGGCATACCATTTTGGAAACTAGACCCCTCGGGGAACGTAACAAGGGGTTAAGTGAACCTCACAGGTGTTTCACGACTTTTGCATATGTAAAAAAAAAATTTTTTTTTAACCTAAAATGCTTGTTTTCCCAAAAATTTTACATTTTTAAAAAGGGTAAAAGCAGAAAATACCCCCCAAAATTTGTAACACAATTTCTCCCGAGTACGGCGATACCCCATATGTCACCCTAAACTGTTGCCTTGAAATACGACAGGGCTCCAAAGTGAGAGCGCCATGCGCATTTGAGGCCTAAATTAGGGATTGCATAGAGGTGGACATAGGGGTATTCTACGCCAGTGATTCCCAAACAGGGTGCCTCCAGCTGTTGCAAAACTCCCAGCATGCCTGGACAGTCAACGGCTGTCCGACAATACTGGGAGTTGTTTTGCAACAGCTGAAGGCTCCGTTCTGGAAACAGTGGCGTACCAGACGTTTTTCAGCGGTGGGGGCCGGAATTCCCACGGGCGTATGGATACACCCTCGGTCCTTAAGGACTCAGGATTCAGGGCGTATCCATACGCCCTATGTCCTGAAGAGGTTAAAGGGTTAAAGGGGTACTCCTCTGGAAAACTTTTTTATTTTATTTAAATCAACTGGTGCCAGAAACTTAAACAGATTTGTAAATTAGTTCTATTTAAAAATCTTAATCCTTCTAGTACTTATCAGCTTCTATTTGCTCCACAGGAAGTGATTTCCTTTTCAGTCTGACCACAGTGCTCTCTGCTGACATCTCTGTCCATTTTAGGAACTGTCCAGAGCAGGAGAGGTTTGCTATGGGGATTTGCTCCTACTCCAGACAGTTCCTAAAATGGACAGAGGTGTCAGCAGAGAGCACTGTGGTCAGACAAAGGAAATTCAAAAAGAAAATAATTTCCTGTGGAGCAAATAGAAGCGGATAAATACTAGAAGGATTAAGATTTTTAAATAGAAGTAATTTACAAATCTGTTTAAACTTTCTGGCACCAGTTGATTTAAAAACAAAATGTTTTCCAGGGGAGTACCCCTTTAAAAAGCTAACCAGGCCACACTACATTCAAGTTGTTTTATTGAAAGACTCGAAATGAAATGTTGCAAAATTTGTGTGCAATGCAATCATTGTGCAAAAATTTGCATATTTTTAACATAGAAAAAAAGGGGGAAAACAGTAAAATAAAAAAAAACTTCTCCAATGTGCACATTATTGGGGATGGGAAGTGATGCAGCAGGTCTCATAATGGAGCTGGAAGTCACTGCTTTCTTTGGTTTACTTCTGCCCTTCAGTCCAGGGGATTCTTTGCATTCTCTACCTATACAGGAGTTTGCAAAGGTTTGTGCTGGACTTTGTACTTTTTTGCTATATAAAAATCTTGCTCATGCAGCGATTACAAATAAATAAATAAAAAACAATCATAAAAATTACAACATGACCGCAACGTGGCTATAAACCATTCGGTCGTTATTTACATGGCCTAGGAGTCTACCTTGTATCTAGACCCATTGTAAATAGGGTGGACCTACCAGAACAAGGACATTTTAACAACTTCACTATATACAGTGGGTGAAATAAGCATTAAAGGGGTACTCCACTAGCCAGCGTACGGAACAAACTGTTCCGAATGCTGGAGCCGGGAGCTTGTGACGTGACGGCTGTTGTTTGCCTCATTTACCCTCCTGATGACGATGTGGTGACACTGAAACATGTAGTGGGAGGCAATTTTTCCACGTTTTAATTGCGTCTCATATATCTTGTCCTATAACTATACACTATTGGCAGTTATTTTGACAATAAGGGGGGGGGGGGGGGAGAGCCTGTAGTGATGCCGCCCCTTGAATTCTGGGAGCTTGATGCGACCGAGCGTCAATACGCGGCCGACACGAGTAAGCTGTATGGGGCTTAACTAGGGGCAGGGCCGCCCTGAGTCCCCAGCAACTACAGGTGAGCTGGGCACAAAAATAGGAGACGGAGGCCGAGCGGCTTGTCTCTGCCTTCTGCTTCAGGCTCTCGCACTTCCGGCACGGCCAGCCGACAGGGCGAACGGCCGAACTGCGATAAGGGCAGGAAGACAGCCCGACCCACCAGGCAAATGCCCGGTGTGCCCGATGGCCAGTCCGGCCCTGGTTGGTACGGTGGTGCAGTGCCATTTCTCCTCCTAACATGGTCTGTATTATGGCACAGTTCCATTTTGCTCTCATCTTATTGCACTATATTCTCCCAGTATTTAACCGGCTTTCCAAATGTTGCACAGTAAACTTTACACAAGCTTTAACATGCTTTTTATTCACAATAGAGTCTTGTGTGGAGCGTACAGGCCATGGCAGCAGAGTGCATTACTGTTTTCTTTGGCACAGCCGTACCTGCTAATTCCAGGTCTTTTTGAAGCCTCCACAAGTGTCCTTGGCTCTGATTATTATAATATATATATATATATATATATATATATATATATATATATACTACAGTATATTATCTTGTAAGGAGCACCAGGTGGGGAAAAATTTATGGTGAAATGATTGTCTTTCCACTTCTGTATTATGGCCCCAACAAAGCTCACTGGAACATTCAGACGTTTAGAAATGCGCCTGTAACAAACGCCATTGTTATGTTTTATAAAAATTAGGTTGTAAAGGTCTTCACACATCTTCTTTCTTTTACCCATCATGAGATGTGTCTTGTGTGACACCTTGGCAACGAAACCTTTTTGTAGCCATCACTTAGGACTGAACCAGCTAAAAGTTATTTGCACTGACAAGGGACAGGATTGATTTTGAAATATTAATACAGTTCAGCTGTTATCTTGGCTTTCCAGGCCTTATTGTACCTCACTTTCTTCATGCATTCAATACTTTTTGTGTCATTACACACATTAATTTGAGCTTTTCTTTTGTTTGTTTTTTTGTATGTATGAATTACTTGGGGTGTTACAAACATCTGTTGAAAATTTCACGTTAATTGCACCTTTGCAAATTTATTTAGTGAGAAAAATGGTGATGTGTTCAATACTTATTTCACCCATAAACATATGGTATTAGAGCAAGAGTTCAGATACAATATGTAGTACAAATAAGATGTACATTCAAAGACAAATCCGCCGTACATTTCCTTTGTGCGGTTCTTTAATGGATACTCGGTTTATTGGTAGAGAGGTTCACATTCTTTACAACTAAAGAGCATCACTAAAGGGTCTCCGAGGCACAGCATGAAAAGAGCAGAACAAAAATGGAAAGGGAGCAAGTGCACTTATGTCATCCTGGGTCACCAAGGGCCACAAGATTCAGGCAATTACATTTGTCCTTGCTCTGCACTTGTCCTGAGGGGCCCCTTGTAAGCTGCTCCTTCAAGGATGCAGCAGCTTTAACGTCTACTTCTGTGTTTTTGCTGGTACAATGAGTTCTCCTCCAGCTAACCAGTAAAACTGTTTTCCTACTTGCACATACAAGAACCTAAATGTGCATTAACCATTATATTTTTATATTAAGAAACCAGCAGTAGAAATGATTCGGTAATGCCTTTTAAAATACACTGTGGTGTCCCGGTACCGTATTGCATACCGTACCTAGTATGGTGGTACCCAAAGTCAGAGTAACTACGTTCAGGAAGGGTCCCCCAGGTGGGACAGCCCCTAGTCGCCTCTCCGCTACTCTAATTCTGCAATGTTGATACATGTACATATTTAGCAATAATGTATATTTAATATAATGTATAGTACTTACCTTGTTTAGCGTCGCAGGACCTTCGGTCATGTGACCATGTTGATATCCTCTATGGTATGTTGGAGGACCTTTGGAGGTCCTTGGGTCACATGTTACCCATAATCCTTTGTAATGGTGATTGACACAAGTATTGGACCAATTAGCTCTAGTCCAGCCCCTGCCCATATAAGGGAGCTGTAGCCAATTATCGCTCTCTTGGGTTGCTGCTCTCGTGGATGCCAGACTAGCAGGACGGATCTGCGCAACTTTCAAAGACACGCTAGGCCTGAAAACCTAACGGCCTCAGCGGAACTAAACCGTGAGTTCTAATCTAATCCCCACTAAAGCTAGCGTGACTACTAGTGTTGCTCGCGAATATTCGCAATGCAAATTTTATTCGCGAATATCGCATATTCGCGAATTTGCGAATATTCACGAATATAGCACTATATATTCGTAATTACGAATATTCGTTTTTTTTTTAACAGTACACATCACAGTGATCATCCCTCTCTGCTTCCAGCTAGTGTGGTGTAAAGAAGGCTCTAATACTGCGAATTTCCGCTTATGCTAATTTTTGCATAGGCTAATTTTCGCATACGCGAAAATAAAATGTGAATATTATGAATATGTAAATTTAGCGAATATATGACGAATATTCGTCCATATATTCGCAAAATCTCGCAAATTCGAATATGGCCTATGCCGCTCAACACTAGTGACTAGTGACTACTGGACCGCAACTAAATCCCCTAAATCCAGTGGAACAGCGCATATTATCCTAAAGACTCTAAATTGCTAAAGTCCCAACCTTTGCAATCTTCCCCCACTGCCCGATGATGACGACGACTGGCCAGATACCCCTCCAGGGGACGTTGCTGGGACATCTGGAGCACCTTCACCGGTGAGACTGTCCCCTCACCACCGGACATGGGGTTCGTGGGCTGAGATCCCGACGGAGGAATCCTCTGTAAGTACACCATCCGAGGCTGCCTTCTCTTTCTCCACCAGCCCTGAGCCAGAAATACCCCTGTCCGCGTTGCAGAGTGCACGACCGCGCTCACCAAAATTGCCCCAATGGGTCTTTGGGGACGAACCTGAATTGATCCAGTACATGCATGATGTCCTCCAACCCCTGCCTGGGAAGCCCCTTCCACCGGTCCCTAAGGCACAGAGGGATAGGGCTCGTCAGGAGGCCGAAATAGCCGACTTGATGGAAAAATTTAAGGCCCGACACAGAGAACTTTATGCTCCTAAGCACGTTCATCTGCCTCATGAGAAGAGGATCCGCTATGAAGAAAACACCAAAGAGCTGGAGGCACTCTTCATCCGCATGTGGGATCATCCCCGAGAAGGGGAGAAGCCCTTGGAACGTCGTAGAGCATCAGTGACCAAGTTCGACAAGGTCAGAGGTTATGGTACCCTCATTGATTGCCACACCGGCTATACCATCCACGTAAACCGGCAAGCTGTACAGAGGTCACATGTACATATCTCCACAAAAAACTTCCATTCCCTGGAGGTGGGTGAGATAGTGGAGTACACCCCCGTCCAGGGCCTGTGAGGAGAGTGGGTGGCCGCAGTCACCAGACCAGCCGCTCCAACTCAGCTTCCGTTCAAGTACTTTCCTTTTAATGATTGGGAAGCGGACCCCTTCCAGCTGAGGCCGAAATGGCCTGCTACTGATGCCTCCATCTACGAACCAAAGGAGGAATTACTACAGCAGCAGCCACTTCCTTCTACCTTCAGCAAAGTACCCAGGCCTACCAGCGGGTACCAACCAATGTACTTAGGCCTACTCCCGACGCGGAGGTTTGGCCTGGCCACCAGGTACCAATGAAAGTGCTGCGGCCCACTCCCAACGAGGAGGTGGGGCCGAATCAACCAGCACCAACTGTTAATCTCAATCCTACAGGGTCACACTCTACCCTTATTAATGTGGTGTGGGAGAGCCACATTAACTCTTTGCCTGCTCGTGATCCTGAGAGGGGTAGAAGCTCTAGGCGAGGAGCAGGACGTCATCGCCAGAGTTTCGTCTGAACTGTGACACTATTCTTGTCTTAAAGTTACTCTTCCTTCACAGACTTTTTGCAATGTTTAAGAAGGGTGCCTAGCAGGACTATGCTAAGACTCTTCAAGTTGAAACCGTAAACGTCAAGCTTTTGTGCCTGGTCCTTAGACCAAGAGACTCCTAGCGGTAGGAGATTCGTAAGTGTGTGTACGGCTACTAGCTCTAGCCGTGAAATTTGGACTGATCCTTGCACGTCTGTTTACATGTGTATATACCTCAATAGTAACGTGACATTCTTTGCTAAAATTGCACTTATCAGGTGAATGCACCTGAACCCTGTTGGAGTGTTTAATAAATATTTGTGCTAAGGTAACTCAATGTAAATGGTTATTGTACACAGAAAAATTAGCCTTGTACACGTGTACATAAAAAATTTAAATAATAAGTGTTGTAGTAGTTGCTAGTAGGTGGCTTTCTCAGCTCCTCTGAGGATAACATTTCTGTCACCCATCACTAACACCTTCTCAAAGGTCCACTCAGGGAAAACTACCCCTAAGGTATCAAGACTGACCTCTCACATAGTACTACACACATAGTACCTCAAAATAATCACTTAAGTGTACTTACCTCACTTAAACTTAGTACACCAAACAACAACAACAAAAAAATGATTATCTCACACTCAAGTAAATGCTTTGGGAATTGTAGCTAATGTCATTCTCCAATTCCTGCCACTGTTATGTACACTAACTCTGCTCTCTCCTACGTGTGCGAGATGCCCTGCCTGGCCAGTAGGTGCTCTTGTGAGCTAAAAATAATACACATAATCAAAAGGTAACCTAGGTAAGGTTTATCTGTTGTGTTCTAGGGATTAGAGCGTGTAGCCAATGGACCCTTGTAGCCAGTTTTTAAGCCTCAGGCAAGCCAGTAAAGTTCTCAGTGTACTAAACAGGTAGCTTAAATGGCAAAAATGTCTAGTGAGATTCAAAATGTCTAGTAAGCTTTAAAAATGTTAAGTAGGATGTATCTCATGTAAATAATATCATCCTGTTACTAAATTCATGAACCTAACAATCCTGTTCATGAGTTTACCCAAGCAAATTTATGTACCTTGGAAAAAGTCAAGTAGCTTTATAATGTTATTATCCGACCTTCACTTCGTCCCTTCGTCTTAGGGGACAAACGTCGAAGCCGACTTATTTTAAGTAAGGGGGTTTATGGTGTCCCGATACCGTATTGCATATCGCACCCAGTATGGTGGTCCCCAAAGTCAGAGTAACTACGTTCAGGAAGGGTCCCACAGGTGGGACAGCCCCTAGTCGCCTCTCCGCTACTCTAATTCTACAATTTTGATACATGTACATATTTAGCAATAATGTATATTTAACCCCTTAAGGACGGAGCCCATTTTCACCTCTAGGACGAAGCCCTTTTTTGCAAATCTGACCACTGTCACTTTAAACATTAATAACTCTGGAATGCTTTCTGTTATCAATCTGATTCTGAGATTGTTTTTTCGTGACATATTCTACTTTAACTAAGTGGTAAAATTTTGTGGTAACTTGCATCCTTTCTTGGTGAAAAATTCCAAAATTTGATGAAAAAATTAAAAAATTTTCATTTTTCTAACTTTGAAGCTCTCTGCTTGTAAGGAAAATGGATATTCCAAATTATTTTTTTTTGGATTCACATATACAATATGTCTACTTTATATTTCCATCATAAAATTGACGAGTTTTTACTTTTGGAAGACACCAGAGGGCTTCAAAGTTCAGCAGCAATTTTCAAATTTTTCACAAAATTTTCAAACTCGCAATTTTTCAGGGACCAGTTCAGGTTTGAAGTGGATTTGAAGGGTCTTCATATTAGAAATACCCCACAAATGACCCCATTATAAAAACTACACCCCCTAAAGTATTCAAAATGACATTCAGTAAATGTTTTAACCCTTTAGGTGTTTCACAGGAAAAGCAGCAAAGTGAACGAGAAAATTCAAAATCTTCATTTTTTACACTCGCATGTTCTTGTAGACCCAATTTTTGAATTTTTACAAGGGGTAAAAGGAGAAAATGTATACCTATATTTGTAGCCCAATTTCTCTCGAGTAAGCACATACCTCATATGTCTATGTAAAGTGTTCGGCGGGCGCAGTAGAGGGCTCAGAAGCGAAGGAGCGACAAGGGGATTTTAGAGAGTACGTTTTTCTGAAATGGTTTTTGGGGGGCATGTCACCTTTAGGAAGCCCCTATGGTGCCAGAACAGCAAAAAAAAAACACATGGCATACCATTTTGGAAACTAGACCCCTTGAGGAACGTAACAAGGGATAAAGTTAGCCTTAATACCCCACAGGTGTTTCGCGACTTTTGCATATGTAAAAAAAAAAATAAAAAATTTCACTAAAATGTGGGTTTCCCCCCAAATTTCACATTTTTGCAAGGGTTAATAGCAGAAAAGACCCCCCAAAATTTGTAACCCCATCTCTTCTGAGTATGGAGGTACCCCATAAGTGGACCTGAAGTGCACTACGGGCGAACTACAATGCTCAGAAGGGAAGGCGTCATATTTGGCTTTTTGAGAGCAAATTTTGCTCGGGGGGCATGTCGCATTTAGGAAGCCCCTATGGTGCCAGAACAGCAAAATAACCCCCACATGGCATACCATTTTGGAAACTAGACCCCTCACTAGTCCCAGAATGTAATGAGGGGTACAGTGAGCATTTACCCCCCACTGGTGTCTGACAGATCTTTGGAACAGTGGGCTGTGCAAAATTTTTCATTTTCACGGACCACTGTTCCAAAGATCCGTCAGACACCTGTGGGGTGTAAATTCTCACTGCACCCCTCATTACATTCCGTGAGGGGTGTAGTTTCCGAAATGGGGTCACATGTGGGTGTGTTTTTTTTTTTTTTGCGTTTGTCAGAACTGCTGTAACAATCAGCCACCTCTGTGCAAATCACCTCAAATGTACATGGGGCACTCTCCCTTCTGGGCCTTGTTGTGCGCCCCCAGAGCACTTTGCGCCCACATATGGGGTATCTCCGTACTCGGGAGAAATTGTGTTACAAATTTTGGGGGGCGTTTTTCCCTTTTACCTCTTGTGAAAATGAAAAGTATAGGGCAACACCAGCATGTTAGTGTAAATTTTTTTATTTTTTTACACTAACATGCTGGTGTAGACCCCAACTGTTCCTTTTCATAAGGGGTAAAAGGAGAAAAAGCCCCCCAAAATTTGTTAGGCAATTTCTCCCGAGTACGGCGATACCCCATATGTGACCCTATTCTGTTGCCTTGAAATACGACAGGGCTCCAAAGTGAGAGCGCCATGTGCATTTGAGGCCTGAATTAGGGACTTGCATAGGGGTGGACATAGGGGTATTCTACGCCAGTGATTCCCAAACAGGGCGCCTCCAGCTGTTGCTAAACTCCCAGCATGCTTGGACAGTCAATTGCTGTCCAGAAATGCTGGGAGTTTTTGTTTTGCAACAGCTGGAGGCTCCATCTTAGAAACACTGCCGTACAATACGTTTTTAATTTTTATTGGAGAAGGGGGGTGGGGGTGGGGGGGCAGTGTAAGTGTGTATATGTAGTGTTTTACTCTTTATTTTATGTTAGTGTAGTGTTTTTAGGTTACATTCACACTGGCGGCAGATTACACTGAGTCTCCCGCTAGGAGTTTGAGCTGCGGCGGAAAGTTTGCCGCATCTCAAATTTGCAGCGGGGAACTCACTGTAATCTGCCGCCAGTGTGAATGTAGCCTGTACATTCACACGGGAGGGGGGTCAAAACTACAACTCCCAGCATGCACTGACAGACCATGCATGCTGGGAGTTGTAGTTTTGCAACAGCTGGAGGCACACTGGCTGGAAAACCTTGAGTTAGGTTCTATGACCTAACTCAGTATTTTCCAACCAGTGTGCCTCCAGCTGTTGCAAAACTGCAACTCCCAGCATGTACTGATTGCGGAAGGGCATGCTGGGAGATGTAGTTATGCAATGGCTGGAGGCACGCAAGTACAACTCCCAGCATGCCAAGACAGCCTTATGCTGTTCCTGAATGCTTGGAGTTGTAGTTTTGCAATATTTAGAGGGGTTCAGGTTGTAGATCACTAAGTGGTCTCAAACTGTAGCCCTCCAGATGTTGCAAAACTACAACTCTCAGCATGCCCAGCCAGCAAACTGCTGTCTGGGCATGCTGAGAGTTGTAGTTTCGCAACATCTGGAGGGCTACAGTTTGAGACCACTTAGTGATCTACAACCTGAACCCCTCTAAATATTGCAAAACTACAAGTCCCAGCATGCCCACACAGCAAACAGCTGTCTGGGCATGCTGGGAGTTGTAGTTTTGCAACATCTGGAGGGCCACGGTTTAGAGACCACTGTAAACTGTGGCCCTCCGGATGTTGCTAGGCAACAACTCACCTAGCAGGACCCGGAAGCCGGCGCCGCCGCCGCACGTGGGGGATCCCCGCATGGAGGATCGCGATCCGGGATCCAGGTAGGGACCTTCGGCGCCGACCCTCCCTGGACGGTTCCCCCGTTTTGCCCGGACACCGATAGGTGGGCAAAGCGGGGGAACCGAACTTTAACCCCCCCTCCCCCGGTCTGCTATCGGTCGGTCGCTCGGCCGACCAATAGCAGGGATAGGAGGGGTGGCAACCCTGCCACCAAACTCCTATCCCTTTAGGGGGATCTAGGGTGTCTCGGACACCTACGATCCCTCTTATTTTCCGGGTCACCGGGTCACCAGTGACCCGTATGACCCGGAATCGCGCAGATCGCAGGTCTGAATTGACCTGCGATTTGCGCGCATCGCGGTCATGGGGGGGTCTCAGGACCCCCCTTGGCGATGTGCCGGGATGCCTGCTGTTAGATAACAGCAGTCATCCCGGTCCGATCACCGCTACCGGTGACGCGGCGCTCCCGGAACCCCGCGACGTACATGTACGTCGCCGCGCGCCAAGTGACACTTCGCGGCGCCGTACATGTACGTCGCTCGTCGTGAAGGGGTTAATATAATGTATAGTACTTACCTTGTTTAGCGTCGCAGGACCTTCGGTCATGTGACCATGTTGATATCCTCTATGCTATGTTGGAGGACCTTTGGAGGTCCTTGGGTCACGTGTTACCCATAATGCTTTGTAATGGTGATTGACACAAGCATTGGACCAATTAGCACTAGTCCAGCCCCTGCCCATATAAGGGAGCTGTAGCCAATTATCGCTCTCTTGGGTTGCTGCTCTCATGGATGCCGGACTAGCAGGATGGACCTGCGCAACTTGCAAAGACACGCTAGGCCTGAAAAGCTACCGGCCTCAGCTGAACTAAACCGTGAGTTCTAAACTAATCCCCGCTAAAGCTAGCGTGACTACTGGACCACAACTAAATCCCCTAAATCCAGTGGAACAGCGCATATTATCCTAAAGACTCTAAATTGCTAAAGTCCCAACCTTTGTCAATCTCCAAAGAAAGCTTGCATGTATGGCAACTGTTCTGGTTATGAAGCTTGCAAAACATCTTCAGTAAAAGCAAACTCTCCGGTTGTGGACATTCCATTATTTTCTACCTCCCTATCGCTCTTGGGAAGGGTGGCGGTAGGACAAGCATTACTGAGGAGCCCACACCCTGGCGTCACGAATAGCAAGGGTTAACAAGCATCCTTTAGTCACTGCACAGCTACACCCCCCATACCCTACTCCCCCAGGCTATCACACACAATATGGCCAAGTATTGGGACGTGCTTCTTAACCCCTTAAGGACCCAGGACGTCCCCGTACGTCCTGGGGTTTTCCGGTCCCTGCCGCGCGCCGGGCAGAGATCGGAAGCGGATGCCTGCTGAAATGCTTCAGCAGGCATCCAGGTCAAACACCGAGGGGGGGCCATATCGGCCCCCCATGTCGGCAATCATCGCAAATCGCGAGGGACATCGTCCCTACGATCTGCGGCGCTACCGGGCTGATCGGGTCTCTGGGACCCGACCGCCCCGGTAATTTTGCATGATCCTGGTTGTCGCAGACAGCCAGGACCATGCTGAAGTATAGGAGCGAGGTGGTAAGCCTGCCACCTCCTCCTATCCCATGCGATTCCTCGGTTAGCTAACCGACCAATCGGGGGGGGGGGGGGGGGGGGCGGTTACTACCTCCCGCCCTGCCCGGCCCCTTGAAGTCCGGAGAGGACGGGAAGAAGACAGGAGGACGCGGCGGGGGACAGGGGAGTGCTGTAAAGCGATCTGGACTGCTCCATCTGGTCCCCTTACACTACAACTCCCAGCATGCCCAGACAGCCCTTGGCGTCTGGGCATGCTGGGAGTTGCAGTTTTGCAACATCTGCAGGTCCACAGTTTGGAGACCACTGTGCCTTTCCAGATGTTGCAAAACTACACATCCTCAGCATGCCCTTACTGTCCAGGCATGCTGGGAGTTGCAGTTCTGTAACATCTGGCCCTTCAGATGTTGCAGAACTACAACTCCCAGCATGCCTGGACAGATTTGGCATACTGGGAGTTGTAGTTTTGCAACATCTGGAAGGGCACAGATTGGGAACCACTGTATTAGTGGTCTGCAAACTGTAGTCCTCCAGATGTTGCAAAACTACAACTCCAAGCATGCTGGGAGTTGTAGTTCGGCAACATCTGGCGCTAAAGATGTTGCCGAACTACTACTTCCAGCATGCCTGAGAATGTTTGGGAGTTGTGGTTTTGCAACAACTGGAGGCACACTGGTTGGGAAACATTGTCTGTTTCCTAACTCAATGTTTCCCAACCCGTTTGCCTCCAGCTGTTGCAAAACTATAACTACCAGCATGCACTGATAGACTGTGCATGCTGGGAGTTGTAGTTTTGCAATAGCTGGAGGTCCCCACCCCCCCTTGTGAATGTACGGGGTACATTCACATGGGCAGGGGGCTTACAGTGAGTATCAGGCTGCAAGTTTGCGATGCAGCAAATTTTGCGCGGCAGCTCAAACTTGCAGCGGGAAACTCGCTGTAATCCCCCGCCCGTGTGACTATACAGTAAAACACTACACTAACACAAAATAAAATAAAAAGTAAAAAACACTACATATACACATACCCCTACACAGCCCCCCTCCCCTCCCCAATAAAAATGAAAAAGTCTGGTACGCCACGGTTTCCAAAATGGAGCCTCCAGCTGTTGCAAAACAACAACTCCCAGTATTGCCGGACAGCCGTTGACTGTCCAAGCATGCTGGGAGTTTTGCAACAGCTGGAGGCACCCTGTTTGGGAATCACTGGCGTAGAATACCCCTATGTCCACCCCTATGCAAATCCCTAATTCACGCCTCAAATGCACATGGCGCTCTCTCACTTCGGAGCCCTGTCGTATTTCAAGGCAACAGTTTAGGGCCACATATGGGGTATCGCCGTACTCGGGAGAAATTGTCTAACAAATTTTGGGGGGCTTTTTCCCTGTCCTAGTGACCTGGGCCTACACTGGAACCTCCTATTGGCCCTAGGCTGTAAAGGGGATATTGAAACAATATTGCGGCGTCGCCAAGAAACAGTTGAACGAGGCTATTAGCCCGACAGATCCAATATACAGTATTTGATCTTAAATATCACTCTTTAAGGTGTTTAGAGGTGTAACATACATGTGGTAAAAATAATACAATATCAGGACCCGAGGAAGGTAGCCAGGGGTATGTAGTAGTATTCACGTTTAAAAACCCACAATTGTATGTGTTGCATAGATAGAGATATACATATGCATTACACAGAGATTGCATTAATCCAACGCGTTTCGCTCATCCGTGTGAGTACAGATAGCTCCTCAGGGATTCTCGTGGAGAATACTTGCAGAAATATGGTCATGGGAGACCGTACATATAGTAGCGATGCATCATCACATGTAGATTGAAGAAGCGTACATTAGATATACTTGTATGGTAATATGGTGAAAGTGACACACTGATCTGGACAGCTGCGTAAGAATATCAGTCTTAGGTCCGGGTGCTTGGTGACTCCTCCTAGTAGGATGCTGAAAAAGGAATCTCCACTCAGACATAGATGAAGTCGAGTAGGTATAGATACTTTTGCATAGGTGTACCCGGTGGGCAATATTAGATATGAGAGATGATCCTCGTACGGGAGCAAACAGGTCTAGAGATCCCAAGGGCACATGATAAACTGCGGTGCAGGGGTCCCAGGGGGGGGGGGGGGGTTCAGGAGGTAGGGAGAAGTCCAAAAGGTACGACTCCGGGGCTGGCGGGGAGGCCCGGGAGAAGTGAGTTGGTCCTGGTCCCCCGGCGTCCGGGTAATGAGGCTGTCCGTGCGTCATTCGCGTCATGACGCACGGACAGCCTCATTACCCGGACGCCGGGGGACCAGGACCAACTCACTGTGCCCGGGCCTCCCCGCCAGCCCCAGAGTCGTACCTTTTGGACTTCTCCCTACCTCCTGAACCCCCCCCCCCCCCCCCCTGGGACCCCTGCACCGCAGTTTATCATGTGCCCTTGGGATCTCTAGACCTGTTTGCTCCCGTACGAGTATCATCTCTCATATCTAATATTGCCCACCGGGTACACCTATGCAAAAGTATCTATACCTACTCGACTTCATCTATGTCTGAGTGGAGATTTCTTTTTCAGCATCCTACTAGGAGGAGTCACCAAGCACCCGGACCTAAGACTAATATTCTTACGCAGCTGTCCAGATCAGTGTGTCACTTTCACCATATTACCATACAAGTATATCTAATGTACGCTTCTTCAATCTACATGTGATGATGCATCGCTACTATATGTACGGTCTCCCATGACCATATTTCTGCAAGTATTCTCCACGAGAATCCCTGAGGAGCTATCTGTACTCACACGGATGAGCGAAACGCGTTGGATTAATGCAATCTCTGTGTAATGCATATGTATATCTCTATCTATGCAACACATACAATTGTGGGTTTTTAAACGTGAATACTACTACATACCCCTGGCTACCTTCCTCGGGTCCTGATATTGTATTGTTTTTACCACATGTATGTTACACCTCTAAACACCTTAAAGCGTGATATTTAAGATCAAATACTGTATATTGGATCTGTCGGGCTAATAGCCTCGTTCAACTGTTTCTTGGCGACGCCGCAATATTGTTTCAATATCCCCTTTACAGCCTAGGGCCAATAGGAGGTTCCAGTGTAGGCCCAGGTCACTAGGACAGGGGACCTACAGTATCGCCAGGTAGGGCTAATAGATAGGGACATACTAGTCACGCCTTACTCATGCTCGATCCAATGTATACTATCTAATTTTGTGTTTGTAAAACAATATTGGCCCACACCAGTTGCTACACGATTACAGTGTTGTACTTTAATTAATAAATATATTGCATATGAAATATGTTGTTCTTGATTTTTGTGATGTTACATTAACATATTTCCTCTTACCCCAGACAAGTAACGTCTATACAAGTTACGTCTATGCGCCCCTCGAGAGAAATTGGGCTACAAATATAAGCATAAATTTTCTCCTTTTACCCCTTGTAAAAATTCAAAAATTGGGTCTACAAGAACATGCGAGTGTAAAAAATGAAGATTGTGAATTTTCTCCTTCACTTTGCTGCTATTCCTGTGAAACACCTAAAGGGTTAAAACGCTGACTGAATGTCATTTTTAATACTTTGGGGGGTACAGTTTTTTATAATGGGGTCATTTATGGGGCATTTCTAAGATGAAGACCCTTCAAATCCACTTCAAACCTGAACTGGTCCCTGAAAAATAGTGAGTTTGAAAATTTTATGAAAAATTGGAAAATTGCTGCTGAACTTTGAAGCCCTCTGGTGTCTTCCAAAAGTAAAAACACGTAAATTTTATGATGCAAACATAAAGTGGACATATTGGAAATGTGAATAAAAAACTTATTTGGAATATCCATTTTCCTTACAAGCAGAGAGCTTCAAAGTTAGAAAAATGCAAATTTTTCATAAAATTTTGTGATTTTTCACCAAGAAAGGATGCAAGTTACCACAAAAATTTACCACTATGTTAAAGTAGAATATGTCACGAAAAAACAAATCTCGGAATCAGAATGATAACTAAAAGCATTCCAGAGTTATTAATGTTTAAAGTGACAGTGGTCAGATGTGCAAAAAATGGCTGGGTCCTAAGGTGTAAAATGGCCTGGTCCTTAAGAGGTTAAAGGGGTACTCCGGTGGAAAACCTTTTTTTTTTTTTTTAAATGAACTGGTGCCAGAAAGTTAAACAGATTTGTAAATTACTTCTATTAAAAAATATTAATCCTTTTAGAACTTTTTAGCAGCTGTATGCTACAGAGGACAATCTTTATTTTTTGAATTTCTTTTTTGTGTTGTCCACAGTGCTCTCTGCTGACACCTCTGTCCGTGTCAGGAACTGTGCAGAGCAGGAGAGGTTTCCTATGGGGATTTTCTCCTGCTCTGGACAGTTCCTGATACGGGCATCAGGTGTCAGCAGAGAGCACTGTGGACAACACAAAAAATAAATAAAAAAATAAAGATTGTCCTCTGTAGCAAACAGCTGCTAAAAAGTAGGGATCGACCGATTATCGGTTTGGCTGATATTATCGGCCGATAATCACGATTTTGGGCATTATCGGTATCGGCAATTACCTTGCCGATATGCCGATAATGCCCCGCCCCCCGCACGCCCCCCACCGCCCCGGCCCCATTGCCTCCCCCATCCCCGGTTTTATAATGACCTGTTCCCGGGGTCAACGCTACTTCTTGCTCCTGCTGCGTCCTCTGTTACGCTGTGCGCAATGACGAGTGACGTAACGTCACAGTCAGTGCGCACAGTGACAGCTCAGGAGGACGCCACCGGAGCCAGATGTAGAGTGGACCCCAGATGGGGGTGCGACGTGGCGCGGTGGGGCGGTAGGGGGTGCGGTGCGGAGTTTAGGACTCAGGACCCCTGGACAGGCGGGTGGCAGCGGCGGCGGTCTATGGGGAGGGGGGGTAAATAGCCAATAACTTATACCGGAATATCGGTATAAGTTATCGGCTATCGGCCCTAACCTCCACAGATTATCGGTATCGGCCCTAAAAAAACGATATTGGTCGATCCCCACTAAAAAGTACTAAAAGGATTAAGATTTTTTAATAGAAGTAATTTACAAATCTGTTTAACTTTCTGGCACCAGTTCTTTAAAAAAAAATAAAAAATGTTTTCCACCGGAGTACCCCTTTAATGTTTTGCCAAGATGTACAACATATAAAAAGTTTTTGACTCTGACAGTACCCATTTAACACACAGAATTTAGGTGTCTTCGAAAGAGCTAAAAGGGGTACTCCAGCATTTAAAAATATGTACCCTATCCAAAATATAGGTGATAAGTGTCTAATTGCAGCAAGTCCAACCTCTGGGACCCCGCAATCTTTACAAAGGGAACCTGACTCTTCCCGTTGCTTGGAGTGGGGGTTAGCATGACCTATATCAGTGTGTTTTTTTTTAACCAGTGTGCCTCCAGCTGTTGCAAAACTTCCACTTTCATACAGAGAGTTGTAGTTTTGCAACAGCTGGAGGCACACGGTTTGGAAAACACAGAGCTACACGCATTCTCTATGGGAGTGCCTGTGATGTAGCACAGTGATCGTGTACTGTAATCGGACACTACTATTGCAAGTCAGGTTGTGAAATTAATTCCCTCCTAGATCCTTCCACGATCGACTGGTATTATTGAGAAGTAAAAGCGCATAGTAACCAGAGCAACTCAGCCACAAAGTGGAGACCACACGCGCCTCTAAAAAGTAAGGAATCTCTTTATAGAATAGTAATGGCATTCTTACTGATGGCGACCAAACTGAATAATACTCGCCATTGGAAGAGCTCTGCAACACCCATCCTAGCTGAAATGGTAGAACGTGTGAATTTCTCATGCTCGGTAGAGAAACACGACATATTGGGGGGTATTTATCTATTTTGCCGCTTGACAGTTTCTTTTTACCCTTTTTTTTCACTTTGGTTTTTGCGGACGTGCGCCAAATTTATCATTTGGCGCATGTTAATAGAAATTTGGGTGCAAATGTTGAAATCAGCCGTTCACAGCGCCTTTTACACAGAACTTACCGCCACAGAGGACGCGTATTTTACCCTGTAGAGCAGCCATTTTGGAGTCCCTCCTGCAGGATATCAGCAAGCGACATGAGTTATTTTCTTTTGTGTTTTTTTTTTTTGGTTACTTTAATGCTTACCTTTCCTGAACCTGTGTGTCCATGTCCAATGCTGGCTCAATGGAGGGTGAAGGCCCCTCAGAGACAACTATGTCGCAGGATATTATTGCGCAGCCCCGGAGGTGTCGCTGCTTTCACCCAAATAAAATTTTTATGTATTTTGACGCCTTTACATTTTCTGACATTGCTATGTATGTTTTCCATGTACAAAATTTCTTGGCGGTGAATTGCGCCCCAAAAAAAACCTAAAGGTGCAAATTGCGCCAAAGATCGATTGGCGCAAATGATGAATTACTGACCAAAGTAAAAATCACACACAGGACCGAGTGATTTTGAGAACGTTTAAAAAATGACAGTGGAGACACTGTGCCAAACTTTGGCACAAAAAGACACTGCGCCAAAGTTACAAAAAAAAAACACATAAATCCTTTGATAAATACCCCCCCATATTCCTAAATTTCATTAATCTTGGGACTCGTGGATCAATAGTACACATTGGAGTTCATAACCCTGCTGAGCTTCCCCTTTTTACACCGCCCTCTCCCCTCTCTGCCAATTAGGCCACCTGGACAAAGTTTATTTTCTTTATTTTCTATGTTATTTGATTTGATGTTATACAGTTCAATGGCCCTGATTTACTAAGAGTGTCAGGTTATTTTCAGAGTGATATTTGATATTTTTTTCCCCCGACTATTTTTTCTCACACGTATTTATCAATGTTTCGCACATGTCGGAAAAATTCTGTCGCACGATATTAGATTCTGTCGCACGGGGAAAAAATAAGTGCACAGGAAAAATAAAGCGTAAAGCAAATAAATAAAGAAAAGTACAGTAACTCTGTACCAGGACGTAACTTTACATTCATGGTCGTTAATGGTTTAACAAACTAATAATAAATAAATAAAATAATAATAATAAAATAAATAAATAAAAAATAAATAAAAAGAGGAAATGAAAGCCAAGATTTAGAAAAAAAATAAAAAGAGAGAATTCCAAAAAAACTAATCAAAAAAATTTAACATTTTATATAAAAAGCTACTAAGGGGACAAAGTTGCAGGATTTTCAAAAAACCCACACTTTTTAACAGATTCCCCGCACCTCAAGGCAGTCGGGTTTTCAAGTTCAGCATTTCACTATTTTTCTGTTGGGTTTTTAAATACAACTGTCGGGTTTTCAGGAAAATGTCGGGAACATGCCCCTAATTATGCAAACCACGTCCCTTTAGTCGAGTTAAAAAAATACTCTGAGTAATTGGAAAACTGTCGGGTTTTTACTAGTAAAATGTGTCGCACAAAGTGTCGCAGAGGACGTGACATAACCTAATAAAAATAGTCGGGATCATGTTAGTAAATACACTGCCGTCTGTAGGGACGGCAATGCAGTCCGCACGGTCCTAGCGCCACCCAAAGCATCTTGGGCGGAAATTCTGTCTGGAGATTCCTTACTTTTTTTTAAAGAGACGGCCCCGAACAGCCAGAGTCTGCAGGGGTGAGGTGGCACTGGTGCCACCTCACGATCGCCCTGATTCGTCGGCCGGATTACCGGCCGACCAATCAGGGCGCCTGCTGCGGGTGTCACTCCCACAACCTGCTCCGCCCCTCTTCCGGAGGACGTGAGCGGGAAGACGACCCCCGGTGCTGGGGACCCCGATCCCCGGCGTCCCTGTTGGGATCGGGGCCCCAGGAGCGGCGGCGAGGGACAGTCCTGCAGTGTGGATCGTTGGAGGTGAGAGTGACAGCCTCCTGCTGTTGCTTAGCAACAGCTCCCAGCATGCAACAAGGGCATGCTGGGAGCTGTAGTTATGCAACAACAGGAGGCAGACCACCACAACTCCCAGCATGCCCTTATGGGCATGCTGGGACTTGTAGTTTTGCAACAGCTGGAGGCACATTCTTTCTATGTAAAAGTGTACCTTCAGCTGTTGTGTAACTACAACTCCCAGCTTGAACAATCAGCTAAACTGCATGCTGGGAGTTGTAGTGGTGCATCTGGTGGTTGCATAACTACAACTCCCAGCATGCCCGTTGGCTGTCGGTGACTGCTGAGAGTTGTAGTTTTGCAACAGCTGAAGGCACACTGAGTTAAGTAGTAAACCAGTGTGTCTCCAGCTGTTGCATAACTACAATCCCCAGCATCCCCAGCCAATGTAGTATGCCTCCGGCTGTTGCATAACTACAAGACCCAGCATGCCCTTCCGCTGTCCGTACATGCTGGGGGTTGTAGCTTTTGCAACAGCTGAAGGCACACTGGTTGCAAAACACTGAGTTTGTTACCAAACTCGGTGTTTCACAACCTGTGTGTCTCCAGCTGTTGCAAAACTACAACTCCCAGCATGCACTGATAGACCGTACATGCTGGGAGTTGTAGTTTTGCAACAGCTGGATGTTTCCCCCCCCCAATGTGAACGTACAGGGTACACTCACATGGGCGGAGGATTACAGTAAGTATCCGGCTGCAAGTTTGAGCTGCGGCAAATTTTCTGTCGCAGCTCAAACTGCCAGCGAGAAACTACTGTGAACCCCCCGCCCATGCGACTGTACCCTAAAAACACTACACTACAACACAATAAAATAAAAAGTAAAAAACACTGCATATACACATACCCCTACACAGCCCCCCTCCCCTCCCCAATAAAAATGAAAAACGTCTGGTACGCCACTGTTTCCAGAACGGAGCCTCCAGCTGTTGCAAAACAACTACTCCCAGTATTGCCAGATAGCCACTGACTGTCCAGGCATGCTGGGAGTTTTGCAACAGCTGGAGGCCCCCTGTTTGGGAATCACTGGCGTAGAATACCCCTATGTCCACCCCTATGCAATCCCTAATTTAGGCCTCAAATGCGCATGGCACTCTCACTTTAGAGCCCTGTCGTATTTCAAGGCAACAGTTTAGGGTCACATATGGGGTATCGCCGTACTCGGGAGAAATTGGGCTTCAAATTTTGTGGGGTATTTTCTGCTATTACCCTTTTTAAAAATGTAAAATTTTTGGGAAAACAAGCATTTTAGGTAAAAAAAATAAATTTTTTTTACATATAGAAAAGTCATGAAACACCTGTGGGGTATAAAGGTCCACTTAACCCCTTGTTACGTTCCCCGAGGGGTCTAGTTTCCAAAATGGTATGCCATGTGTTTTTTTTTTTTGCTGTCCTGGCACCATAGGGGCTTCCTAAATGCGGCATGCCCCCAGAGCAAAATTTGCTTTCAAAAAGCCAAATGTGACTCCTTCTGTTCTGAGACCTGTAGTGCGCCAGCAGAGCACTTTTCACCCCCATATGGGGTGTTTTCTGAATCGGGAGAAATTGGGCTTCAAATTTTGAGGGGTGTTTTCTGCTATTACCCTTTTTAAAAATGTAAAAATTTTGGGAAACCAAGCATTTTAGGTAAAAAAAAATAAAAAATGTTCACATATGCAAAAGTCGTGAAACACCTGTAGGGTATTAAGGTTCACATTACCCCTTGTTACGTTCCCCGAGGGGTCTAGTTTCCAAAATGGTATGCCATGTGTTTTTTTTTTTGCTGTTCTGGCACCATAGGGGCTTCCTATATGCGGCATGCCCCCAGAGCAAAATTTGCTTTCAAAAAGCCAAATGTGACTCCTTCTCTTCTGAGACCTGTAGTGCGCTAGCAGAGCACTTTTCACCCCCATATGGGGTGTTTTCTGAATCGGGAGAAATTGGGTTTAAAATTTTGGGGGGTATTTTCTGCTATTACACTTTTTAAAAATGTAAAATTTTTGGGAAACCAAGCATTTTTGGTAAAAATTTTTTTTATTTTTTTTACATATGCAAAAGTCGTGAAACACCTGTGGGGTATTAAGGTTCACTTTACCCCTTGTTACGTTCCCTGAGGAGTCTAGTTTCCAAAATGGTATACCATGTGTGTTTTTTTTGCTGTTCTGGCACCATAGGGGCTTCCTAAAGGTGACATGCCCCCCAAAAACCATTTGACGCTCCTTCCCTTCTGAGCCCTCTACTGCGCCCGCCGAACAATTAACATACACATATGAGGTATGTGCTTACTCGAGAGAAATTGGGTTTCAAATACAAGTAAAAATTTTCTCCTTTTTACCCCTTGCAAAAATTCTAAAATTGGGTCTACAAGAACATGCGAGTGTAAAAAATGAAGATTTTGAATTTTCTCCTTCACTTTGCTGCTATTCCTGTGAAACACCTAAAGGGTTAAAACACTTACTGAATGTCATTTTGAATACTTTGGGGGTTGTAGTTTTTATAATGGGGTCTTTTATGGGGCATTTCCAATATGAAGACCCTTCAAATCCACTTCAAACGTGAACTGGTCCATGAAAAATAGCGAGTTTGAAAATTTTGTGAAAAATTTCAAAATTGCTGCTGAACTTTGAAGCCCTCTGGTGTCTTCCAAAAGTAAAAACTCATAAATTTTATGATGCAAACATAAAGTAGACATATTGTATATGTGAACCCAAAAAAAAATATTTTGAATATCCATTTTCCTTACAAGCAGAAAGCTTCAAAGTTAGAAAAATGCAAAATTTTCATTTTTTTCATCAAATTTGGTGATTTTTCACCAAGAAAGGATGCAAGTTACCATAAAATTTTACCACTAAGTTAAAGTAGAATATGTCACGAAAAAACAATCTCGGAATCAGAATGATAACTAAAAGCATTCCAGAGTTATTAATGTTTAAAGTGACAGTGGTCAGAATTGCAAAAAACGCTCCGGTCCTTAAGGTGAAAAAGGGCTCGGTCCTTAAGGGGTTAATAGTTTTTATTGAAATAGTTTTTATTTTTATTTTAACAGCACATGAATAGTTAGAATAGCAGGTACATTGCTAATGTAACAGATACAAGCCCTGATTTTCAGAGTAATATTTTTTCCTGGACTATTTTTTCTCACACGTATTTATCAATGTTTCGACTTTGAAAATAGTCGGGGGGAAAAGTATCACTCTGAAAATCAGGGCTTGTATCTGTTACATTAGCAATGTACCTTCTATTCTAACTATTCATGTGCTGTTAAAATAAAAACTATTTCAATAAAAAAAAAAAAAAGTAAGGAATCTCCAGACAGAATTTCCGCCCAAGATGCTTTGGGTGGCGCTAGGACCGTGCGGACTGCATTGCCGTCCCTACAGGCGGCAGGCATTTCTGATAGGATCTTTTGGCGGATCTGCGCAGAAATGCATTTCCGTCTATAGGGACAGCAATGCAGTCCGTGTAGTCCTAGCACCGCCGGCGGGATCTCTAGCGGAAATTTCGTCCAGAGATTCCGCAGTGTAAACCCAGCCGAAATGTGTACATAAAGCTTAAAGGGGTACTCCGGCCCCAAGACATCTTATCCCATATCCAAAGGGGTGGAGTCGTGACGTCACAATACTCCGTCCCTGTGGTCGGGAGGCATAACAATGAGAGCCTCCAGTGTTTCCTGCAGTGCTTACAGGTGGGTGCTGCATGTTAGATTGCGGGGGACCCCCGTGGTGAGACATCTTATTCCTTATCCTTTGGATAGGGGATAAGATGTCTGAGGGCTGGAGTACAACTTTAAACATTGACAATTCGTAGCCACACTTAAATGGAGAGTTTCGAATGTGGTACATTTTTCTACTTTTTCTGGCACAAACATAGTAATAAATGTGTAGCATGAAGCACCAAAATTGAGGCACAGCAGGCATAATAAATGTGGGTCATTGCCCATATGTCTAATTTCATTATTGCTAGGCAACTGGACACTTTTTACACTCCTGAACCAGAGTAATTCCAGATCACCTTCACCCATTGTTACACACCTGTGCAGGGACCGGCAGCACCTCTGGCTTCACAATCGAATGCAGAAAAACAGGTTGTCCAGCACCAGGAGGTCTTAGTAAAATTCCTGCTGTATTAGAGTATGTTCACACAGCCGAACCTCCGCCCGAAGATATTCCAGGTCGGAGATTCTATCTGAGCAGCCGTCACCGTAATCCTTTGGCGCCAGGACAGCATGGACCGGTGTCGTCACCACTGACAGCAATGCAGTTGGCACGTAATTCCGACGAAAGAAGGAACCACCTTGAAGCAGATGGGCTACAGCAGCAGAAGACCACACAAGTGCCACTCCTGCCAGCTACAAACAGGAAAGTGAGGTTACAATTCACACAGGCACCGAAACTGGACAATGAAAGACTGGGAGAAAGGTGTCTGGTCTATTGAGTCTCCCTTCCAGCGGTGACATTCAGATGGCAGGGTCAGAATTTGGTGTAAACAACATGAAATCGTGGATCCCTCCTGCCTTGTATCAGGTTCAGGCTGCTGGTGGTGTAATGGTGGGGGGAACATTTTCTGGATACTTTGGGTCCCTTAGTACCTATTGATCCTGGTATAAACACCACAGCCTACCTGAGTATTGTTACTGACCATGTCCGTCCCTTTATGACCACAGTGGACCCATCTTCTGATACTTCCAACAGGATAATCATCTTCCACATGACAATGAGGTCACATGACATCATCTCATACAGGACAATGAAGTCACATGACATCATCTCATACAGGACAAAGAGGTCACATGACTCCAATGGCCTCCACAGTCACCAGATCTCATCCAATAGATCACTGCTGGGATGTGTTGGAACCGGAGATTCTCATCATGGATCCGACAGCAACTATGTGATGTCATCATGTCCATGTGGGGGAACTATGTGATGTCATCATGTCCATATGGGGGAACTGTGTGATGTCATCATGTATATATGGAGGAACTGTGTGATGTCATCATGTCCGTATGGAGGAACTGTGTGATGTCATCATGTCCATATGGAGGAAGTGTGTGATGTCATCATGTCCATATAGGGGAACTGTGTGATGTCATCATGTCCATATGGAGGAACTGTGTGATGTCATCATGTCCATATGGAGGAACTGTGTGATGTCATCATGTCCATATGGAGGAACTGTGTGATGTCATCATGTCTATATAGAGGAACTGTGTGATGTCATCATGTCCATATGGAGGAACTGTGTGATGTCATCATGTCCATATGGAGGAACTGTGTGATGTCATCATGTCCATATGGAGGAACTGTGTGATGTCATCATGTCCATATGGAGGAACTGTGTGATGTCATCATGTCCATATGGAGAAACTGTGTGATGTCATCATGTCCATATGGAGGAACTGTGTGATGTCATCATGTCCATATGGAGGAACTGTGTGATGTCATCATGTCCATATGGAGGAACTGTGTGATGTCATCATGTCCATATGGAGGAACTGTGTGATGTCATCATGTCCATATGGAGGAACTGTGTGATGTCATCATGTCCATATGGAGGAACTGTGTGATGACATGTCCATATGGGGGAACTGTGTGATGACATCATGTCCATATGGGGGAACTGTGTGATGACATCATGTCCATATGGGGGAACTGTGTGATGTCATCATGTCTATATGGAGGGACTGTGTGATGTCATCATGTCCATATGGAGGAACTGTGTGATGTCATCATGTCTATATGGAGGAACTGTGTGATGTCATCATGTCTATATGGAGGAACTGTGTGATGTCATCATGTCCATATGGAAGAACTGTGTGATGTCATCATGCCTATATGGAGGAACTGTGTGATGTCATCATGTCCATATGAACAAAATCTCTGAGAAATGTTTTCAGCACCTAAAAAGTGGGCAGTGAGTATAAATCTTTATGTACAAATGCTCCTCAAAATTAAAATTGGAACACTAATTTAGACAAGCTGTACGGTTATGCAAATCGACAAAGTAGCAGGTGTCGCTAAGATCTGCAAGTTATCAAGCTCCTAGTGCCAAATTGTGGCATGTGGGAGGGGCTTAAGTGGTATAAAAGTCAGATTGAAAATAAATTTATTCAGCCATAAGAAACTTCAGAAATCAGATCTAGTCAGAGCAGGATGATTGTGTAATACATCTCATTCGCTGACATTGCTTATTACCACTTGTCGCAAACTGAGAACAGAATCCTTAAACTAAGAGACCTTGGTTAATCCCTCTGGCTGATCGCTTCGTGTATAGGCCGAGTTGTCAGCACTGTTCAATGTTGTGTGTTCCAGTGGTACAGCAAGGGGTGCACGGGTTACACCTTAGCATGGATGGAGTATTGGAATAGAATGCTAATGGTTGCATACTACCAGCATCCCATGTGTCCTGGTTCTTCCCAGCGTCGGGCAACATTCTCTGCGCCATGTATCTGCCATGCTTCCTGGTCTTGCTGCTCTGGAGTGTCTCCTGCTGCAGTTTCTACTGCAGGTCTGCAGCCGTCACGCATTGAGGAGGCGGGTGTGATATAATGAGGGGGCGGGGCTATGACGTCACGAGCTCCCGTCTCCAGCGTTCGGAACAGTTTGTTCCAAACGCTGAGCAGCGGAGTACCCTTTTAAAGGTTACAAGTCAGACATCCAGCTTCTGGCCTTCCATTGACCAAGATGGCCATGGTGGTTGATCCTCTTCAGTGATGAGTCCTGCTTTTGTCTTGGATGCAAAGACAGTTTAAGATTGGCCTGGAGGACTCATGGGCAATGCCATGAAAAGGCCTTCACAAGTGATGTACAGTAGCCGTACCCCTGTGGTCTTTATGTCCGCTACACTAACAGCTTGGCATTACATGGATGTGGGCGTGAAACCAGTGGAGGAGCAAACACAACGCCAGACCACACGTCACCCCTGCTATTACCCTTTTGGCCGCATGACGATAGGCCTCTGACCAGACAGTCCCCTGCTCTGCACTAACGAGGGGCAATAACCCCGAAACAGCTGTCTGCAGATGGGTATTTTTTTTTCCCTCTGGAGAGATCTCTTGTTTGCCATACATTCCCAGACTGTTTCTAAGGCTCCCAGTGAAACACTGACTTCATGGGAAAGCTACCTGAAAATTTGGTGTGGGAGCTGCTTTACATATCCTCCGCTCCTGCTACTGTAATGGCCAGTAGGGCCCCCGGACTTGTCTCCCATTGAGCATACCCACTGCGTTTTAGCACAGAGAGCTGGCAGCATCCGATCTTCGTGTAATTTGTGTGCCCGAGTGCATTCAGCGTGGCAGAACATCGCTCAGACAACTAATAATAACCTCACTGATATAGTGCCAAGGCATGTAAGGGCAAGTATTTTGGAACGTGGCGCTCATACCTGATACTGAATAAATCACAATGTTTTAAATATTTTTTTCATCATTAGCATGTCTATCCATCCTGTGATTTCCGTAACACCAGGAAACTTATCCTTCTTGGTGCTGCACACACAAACATATATATAATCACCTGATGGGATTGTGAGCACCAAATATTACATCACATCTGGTCTACAGCATCCATACTGATACCAGGGGTGATACGTCAGTACGTGAGATGATGTATGATCATTATATGGGGTGATATGTCAGTACGTGGGATGATGTATGATCATTATATGGAGTACGTAGGAAGATGTATGATCATTATATGGGGTGATACGTCAGTACGTGAGATGATGTATGATCATTATATGGGGTGATACGCCAGTACGTAGGAAGATGTATGATCATTATATGGGGTGATACGTCAGTACGTGAGATGATGTATGATCATTATATGGGGTGATACGTCAGTACGTGAGATGATGTATGATCATTATATGGGGTGATACGCCAGTACGTAGGAAGATGTATGATCATTATATGGGGTGATACGTCAGTACGTGAGGTGATGTATGATCATTATATGGGGTGATACGTCAGTACGTGAGATGATGTACGATCATTATATCAGGTGATACGTCAGTATGTGAGATGATGTATGATCATTATATGGGGTGATACGTCAGTACGTGAGGTAATGTATGATCATTATATGGGGTGATACGTCAGTAGTGAGATGATGTATGATCATTATATGGGGTGATACGTCAGTACGTAGGAAGATGTATGATCATTATATGGGGTGATACGTCAGTACGTGAGGTGTATGATCATTATATGGGATGATACGTCAGTAGTGAGATGATGTATGATCATTATATCAAGTGATACGTCAGTACGTGGGATGATGCATGATCATTATATGGGGTGATATGTCAGTACGTGAGGTGTATGATCATTATATGGGGTGATACGTCAGTACGTGTGTCACGATGCCGGCTGGCAGGAGGTGGATCCTCTGTGCCAGAGAGGGATTGGCGTGGACCGTGCTAGTGGACCGGTTCTAAGTCACTACTGGTTTTCACCAGAGCCCGCCGCAAAGCGGGATGGTCTTGCTGCGGTGGTAGTGACCAGGTCGTATCCACTAGCAACGGCTCAACCTCTCTGACTGCTGAAGATAGGCGCGGTACAAGGGAGTAGGCAGAAGCAAGGTCGGACGTAGCAGAAGGTCGGGGCAGGCAGCAAGGATCGTAGTCATGGCAACGGCAGGAGGTCTGGAACACAGGCTAGGAACACACAAGGAAACGCTTTCACTGGCACAATGGCAACAAGATCCGGCGAGGGAGCGCAGGGGAAGCGAGGCATAAATAGGGAGTGCACAGGTGAACACACTGATTAGAACCACTGCGCCAATCAGCGGCGCAGTGGCCCTTTAAATCGCAGAGACCCGGCGCGCGCGCGCCCTAGGGAGCGGGGCCGCGCGCGCCGGGACAGGACCGACGGAGAGCGAGTCAGGTACGGGAGCCGGGGTGCGCATCGCGAGCGGGCGCCACCCGCATCGCGAATCGCATCCCGGCTGGAGGCGGTATCGCAGCGCACCGGGTCAGTGGATCTGACCGGGGCGCTGCGGGAGCGAGAGTGTAGCGAGCGCTCCGGGGAGGAGCGGGAACCCGGAGCGCTCGGCATAACAACGTGAGATGATGTATGATCATTATATGGGGTGATACGTCGGTACGTGAGATGATGTATGATCATTATATGGGGTGATACGTCGGTACGTGAGATGATGTATGATCATTATATGGGGTGATACGTCAGTACGTGGGATGATGTATGATCATTATATGGGGTGATACCTCAGTACGTGAGATGTATGATCATTATATGGGGTGATACGTCAGTACGTGAGATGTATGATCATTATATGGGGTGATACGTCAGTACGTGAGATGATGTATGATCATTACATGGGGTGATATGTCAGTACGTGAGATGTATGATCATTATATGGGGTGATACGTCAGTACGTGAGGTGTATGATCATTATATGGGGTGATACGTCGGTACGTGAGATGATGTATGATCATTATATGGGGTGATACGTCAGTACGTGGGATGATGTATGATCATTATATGGGGTGAAACGTCAGTACGTGAGATGATGTATGATCATTATATGGGGTGATACGTCAGTACGTGAGATGTATGATCATTATATGGGGTGATACGTCAGTACGTGAGATGATGTATGATCATTATATGGGGTGATACGTCAGTACGTGAGATGATGTATGATCATTATATGGGGTGATACGTCAGTACGTGGGATGATGTATGATCATTATATGGGGTAATACGTCAGTACGTGGGATGATGTATGATCATTATATGGGGTGATACGTCAGTATGTGGGGTGGTATTTGATTCTATAAGGTCTTACATCAGTACATGGGGCGGTATATAATCAGTGTATGGGTTGATATGTCACCCATGTGAGTAGGTGTAGTGTGCACATGTATTAGTAGGTGCGGTGGGCGCATGTATTAGTAGGTGCGGTGGGCGCATGTATTAGTAGGTGCGGTGGGCGCATGTATTAGTAGGTGCGGTGGGCGCATGTATTAGTAGGTGCGGTGGGCGCATGTATTAGTAGGTGCGGTGGGCGCATGTATTAGTAGGTGCGGTGGGCGCATGTATTAGTAGGTGCGGTGGGCACATGGACTAGTGCAGTAGACGCGGGTAGAGGGTACACTGTTATGGGCACGGGTAACACACAGGTAGCGGGTACACTGTTATGGGCACGGGTAACACACAGGTAGAGGGCACACTGTTATGGGCACGGGTAACACACAGGTAGAGGGTACACTGTTATGGGCACGGGTAACACACAGGTAGAGGGTACACTGTTATGGGCACGGGTAACACACAGGTAGAGGGTACACTGTTATGGGCACGGGTAACACACAGGTAGCGGGCACACTGTTATGGGCACGGGTAACACACAGGTAGAGGGTACACTGTTATGGGCACGGGTAACACACAGGTAGCGGGCACACTGTTATGGGCACGGGTAACACACAGGTAGAGGGTACACTGTTATGGGCACGGGTAACACACAGGTAGCGGGCACACTGTTATGGGCACGAGTAACACACAGGTAGCGGGCACACTGTTATGGGCACGGGTAACACACAGGTAGCGGGCACACTGTTATGGGCACGGGTAACACACAGGTAGCGGGCACACTGTTATGGGCACGGGTAACACACAGGTAGCGGGCACACTGTTATGGGCACGGGTAACACACAGGTAGCGGGCACACTGTTATGGGCACGGGTAACACACAGGTAGCGGGCACACTGTTATGGGCACGGGTAACACACAGGTAGAGGGTACACTGTTATGGGCACGGGTAACACACAGGTAGAGGGTACACTGTTATGGGCACGGGTAACACACAGGTAGAGGGTACACTGTTATGGGCACGGGTAACACACAGGTAGCGGGCACACTGTTATGGGCACGGGTAACACACAGGTAGAGGGTACACTGTTATGGGCACGGTAACACACAGGTACAGGGTACACTGTTATGGGCACGGGTAACACACAGGTAGCGGGCACACTGTTATGGGCACGGGTAACACACAGGTAGAGGGTACACTGTTATGGGCACGGGTAACACACAGGTAGAGGGTACACTGTTATGGGCACGGGTAACACACAGGTAGAGGGTACACTGTTATGGGCACGGGTAACACACAGGTAGAGGGTACACTGTTATGGGCACGGGTAACACACAGGTAGCAGGCACACTGTTATGGGCACGGGTAACACACAGGTAGAGGGTACACTGTTATGGGCACGGGTAACACACAGGTAGAGGGTACACTGTTATGGGCACGGGTAACACACAGGTAGAGGGTACACTGTTATGGGCACGGGTAACACACAGGTAGAGGGTACACTGTTATGGGCACGGGTAACACACAGGTACAGGGTACACTGTTATGGGCACGGGTAACACACAGGTACAGGGTACACTGTTATGGGCACGGGTAACACACAGGTAGAGGGTACACTGTTATGGGCACGGGTAACACACAGGTAGAGGGTACACTGTTATGGGCACGGGTAACACACAGGTAGAGGGTACACTGTTATGGGCACGGGTAACACACAGGTAGAGGGTACACTGTTATGGGCACGGGTAACACACAGGTAGCGGGTACACTGTTATGGGCACGGGTAACACACAGGTAGCGGGTACACTGTTATGGGCACGGGTAACACACAGGTAGAGGGTACACTGTTATGGGCACGGGTAACACACAGGTAGCGGGTACACTGTTATGGGCACGGGTAACACACAGGTACAGGGTACACCGTTATGGGCACGGGTAACACACAGGTAGAGGGTACACCGTTATGGGCACGGGTAACACACAGGTAGAGGGTACACTGTTATGGGCACGGGTAACACACAGGTAGCGGGTACACTGTTATGGGCACGGGTAACACACAGGTAGAGGGTACACTGTTATGGGCACGGGTAACACACAGGTACAGGGTACACTGTTATGGGCACGGGTAACACACAGGTAGCGGGCACACTGTTATGGGCACGGGTAACACACAGGTAGAGGGCACACTGTTATGGGCACGGGTAACACACAGGTAGAGGGTACACTGTTATGGGCACGGGTAACACACAGGTACAGGGTACACTGTTATGGGCACGGGTAACACACAGGTACAGGGTACACTGTTATGGGCACGGGTAACACACAGGTACAGGGTACACTGTTATGGGCACGGGTAACACACAGGTACAGGGTACACTGTTATGGGCACGGGTAACACACAGGTACAGGGTACACTGTTATGGGCACGGGTAACACACAGGTAGAGGGTACACTGTTATGGGCACGGGTAACACACAGGTAGCGGGCACACTGTTATGGGCACGGGTAACACACAGGTACAGGGTACACTGTTATGGGCACGGGTAACACACAGGTAGAGGGTACACTGTTATGGGCACGGGTAACACACAGGTAGAGGGCACACTGTTATGGGCACGGGTAACACACAGGTAGAGGGCACACTGTTATGGGCACGGGTAACACACAGGTAGAGGGTACACTGTTATGGGCACGGGTAACACACAGGTAGCGGGTACACTGTTATGGGCACGGGTAACACACAGGTAGAGGGCACACTGTTATGGGCACGGGTAACACACAGGTAGCGGGCACACTGTTATGGGCACGGGTAACACACAGGTAGCGGGTACACTGTTATGGGCACGGGTAACACACAGGTAGAGGGTACACTGTTATGGGCACGGGTAACACACAGGTAGAGGGTACACTGTTATGGGCACGGGTAACACACAGGTAGAGGGTACACTGTTATGGGCACGGGTAACACACAGGTACAGGGTACACTTATGGGCACGGGTAACACACAGGTAGAGGGTACACTGTTATGGGCACGGGTAACACACAGGTAGAGGGTACACTGTTATGGGCACGGGTAACACACAGGTAGAGGGTACACTGTTATGGGCACGGGTAACACACAGGTAGAGGGTACACTGTTATGGGCACGGGTAACACACAGGTAGAGGGTACACTGTTATGGGCACGGGTAACACACAGGTAGCGGGCACACTGTTATGGGCACGGGTAACACACAGGTAGCGGGCACACTGTTATGGGCACGGGTAACACACAGGTAGCGGGTACACTGTTATGGGCACGGGTAACACACAGGTAGAGGGCACACTGTTATGGGCACGGGTAACACACAGGTAGAGGGTACACTGTTATGGGCACGGGTAACACACAGGTACAGGGCACACTGTTATGGGCACGGGTAACACACAGGTAGCGGGCACACTGTTATGACAGGCTCTTCTCCCGCCTCCGTCAGTCTCCTCACGGTTTCCCGCCTCCGGCTGCTCCGCCCACTCCTCATATGGCCCTGGCACTGCCCCCCGCCCCCTCAGGCTCCCGACGTAATATATCCTGCGACTTTGTGACGTCATCTAACACAAGGGGTGGAGCGAGAGGAGGCCAGCTGGTTAACCATTTCCTACCCGGTTCTGGTCCGTTGATGGGGTCACCGCTGGGCTGCGGGAGGAGGCCAGGAGGGGGCACACCCGAGTGACGTACAGCCGGGCGTACCGGCCGCCCCACCAGGTGACCCGCTTCTTATTATCTGTCTGTGCCATGATATCCTGGGCTTATCTGTCCTCGTAGATGTATATATATATAGCTGTACGTGTGTTATATACAAGTGTGGTCATATAGTGAGCCTCATATACACAGGCAACATGTACTGCATCTTATATACAGGTATATACACTGTCACATCATATACTTCTCCTTATATACAGATATATACACTGTCACATCATATACTTCTCCTTATATACAGATATATACACTGTCACATCATATACTTCTCCTTATATACAGATATATACACTGTCACATCATATACTGCATCTTATATACACTGTCACATAATATACGGCATCTTATATACAGGTATATACACTGTCACATAATATACGACATCTTATATACAGGTATATACACTGTCACATCATATACTTCTCCTTATATACAGGTATATACACTGTCACATAATATACGACATCTTATATACAGGTATATACACTGTCACATCATATACTTCTCCTTATATACAGGTATATACACTGTCACACCATATACTGCATCTTATATACAGGTATATACACTGTCACACCATATACTGCATCTTATATACAGGTATATACACAGACAACATATACTGCATCTTATATACAGGTATATACACAGACATCATTTACTGCATCTTATATACAGGTATATACACAGACATCATATACTGTATCTTATATACAGGTATATACACTGTCACATCATATACTGCATCTTATATACAGGTATATACACTGTCACATCATATACTTCTCCTTATATACAGATATATACACTGTCACATCATATACTGCATCTTATATACAGGTATATACACTGTCACATCATATACTGCATCTTATATACAGGTATATACACTGTCACATCATACTTCTCCTTATATACAGGTATATACACTGTCACATCATATACTGCATCTTATATACAGGTATATACACTGTCACATCATATACTGCATCTTATATACAGGTATATACACTGTCACATCATATACTGCATCTTATATACAGGTATATACACTGTCACATCATATACTTCTCCTTATATACAGGTATATACACTGTCACATCATATACTGCATCTTATATACAGGTATATACACTGTCACATCATATACTGCATCTTATATACAGGTATATACACTGTCACATCATCCTGCATCTTATATACAGGTATATACACTGTCACATCATATACTTCATCTTATATACAGGTATATACACTGTCACATCATATACTTCTCCTTATATACAGGTATATACACTGTCACATCATATACTGCATCTTATATACAGGTATATACACTGTCACATCATATACTGCATCTTATATACAGGTATATACACTGTCACATCATATACTGCATCTTATATACAGGTATATACACTGTCACATCATATACTGCATCTTATATACAGGCATATACACTGTCACATCATATACTGCATCTTATATACAGGCATATACACTGTCACATCATATACTGCATCTTATATACAGGTATATACACTGTCACATCATATACTGCATCTTATATACAGGTATATACACTGTCACATCATATACTGCATCTTATATACAGGTATATACACTGTCACATCATATACTGCATCTTATATACACGTATATACACTGTCACATCATATACTGCATCTTATATACAGGTATATACACTGTCACATCATATACTTCTCCTTATATACAGGTATATACACTGTCACATCATATACTGCATCTTATATACAGGTATATACACTGTCACATCATATACTGCATCGTATATACAGGTATATACACAGTCACATCATATACTGCATCTTATATACAGGTATATACACAGTCACATCATATACTGCATCTTATATACAGGTATATACACAGTCACATCATATACTGCATCTTATATACAGGTATATACACAGACATCATATACTGCATCTTATATACAGGTATATACACAGACATCATATACTGCATCTTATATACAGGTATATACACAATCATATACTGCATCTTATATACAGGTATATACACAGACCTCATATACTGCATCTTATATACAGATATATACACAGACATCATATACTTCTCCTTATATACAGGTATATACACTGTCACATCATATATACAGGTATCTACACAGACATAATATCCTGCATCTTATGTACAGGTATATACACTGTCACATCATATATACAGGTATATACACTGTCACATCATATACTGCATCTTATATACAGGTATATACACTGTCACATCATATACTTCTCCTTATATACAGGTATATACACAGACATCATATACTGCATCTTATATACAGGTATATACACAGACATCATATACTGCATCTTATATACAGGTATATACACTGTCACATCATATACTTCTCTTTATATACAGGTATATACACAGACATCATAAACTGCATCTTATATACAGGTATATACACAGACATCATATACTGCATCTTATATACAGGTATATTCACAGACATCATATACTGCATCTTATATACAGGTATATACACTGTCACATCATATACTGCATCTTATATACAGGTATATACACTGTCACATCATATACTGCATCTTATATACAGGTATATGCACAGACATCATATACTGCATCTTATATACAGGTATATACACTGTCACATCATATACTGCATCTTATATACACTGTCACATAATATACGGCATCTTATATACAGGTATATACACTGTCACATAATATACAACATCTTATATACAGGTATATACACTGTCACATCATATACTTCTCCTTATATACAGGTATATACACTGTCACACCATATACTGCATCTTATATACAGGTATATACACAGACAACATATACTGCATCTTATATACAGGTATATACACAGACATCATTTACTGCATCTTATATACAGGTATATACACAGACATCATATACTGTATCTTATATACAGGTATATACACTGTCACATCATATACTGCATCTTATATACAGGTATATACACAGACATCATATACTGCATCTTATATACAGGTATATACACAGACATCATATACTGCATCTTATATACAGGTATATACACTGTCACATCATATACTGCATCTTATATACAGGTATATACACTGTCACATCATATACTGCATCTTATATACAGGTATATACACAGACATCATATACTGTATCTTATATACAGGTATATACACTGTCACATCATATACTGCATCTTATATACAGGTATATACACTGTTGCATCATATACTTCTCCTTATATACAGGTATATACACAGACACATCATACTGCATCTTATATACAGGTATATACACAGACATCATATACTGCATCTTATATACAGGTATATACACAGATATCATATACTGCATCTTATATACAGGTATATACACTGTCACATCATATACTGCATCTTATATACAGGTATATACACTGTCACATCATATACTGCATCTTATATATAGGTATATACACAGACACATCATATACTTCTCCTTATATACAGGTATATACACAGACACATCATATACTGCATCTTATATACAGGTATATACACAGACACATCATATATTGCATCTTATATATAGGTATATACACTGTCACATCATATACTGTATCTTATATACAGATATATACACAGACACATCATATACTGCATCTTATATACAGGTATATACACAGACACATATACTGCATCTTATATACAGGTTTATATACAGACATCATATACTGCATCTTATATACAGGTTTATACACAGACATCATATACTGCATCTTATATACAGGTTTATACACAGACATCATATACTGCATCTTATATACAGGTTTATACACAGACATCATATACTGCATCTTATATACAGGTATATACACTGTCACATCGTATACTGCATCTTATATACAGGTATATACACTGTCACATCGTATACTGCATCTTATATACAGGTATATACACAGACACATCATATACTGCATCTTATATACAGGTATATACACAGTGACATCATATACTGCATCTTATATACAGGTATATACACAGACACATCATCATACTGCATCTTATATACAGGTATATACACTGTCACATTATATACTTCTCCTTATATACAGGTATATACACTGTCACATTATATACTTCTCCTTATATACAGGTATATACACAGACACATCATACTGCATCTTATATACAGGTATATACACTGTCACATCATATATTGCATCTTATATAAAGGTATATACACAGTGACATCATACTGCATCTTATACAGGTATATACACTGTCACATCATACACTGCTCCTTCTATACAGGTATATACACAGTTACATGATATACTGCTCCATATGTACAGTTACACAGATATACTTACAGCCTATATCTTTCAGGGAATGCTGGGAGTTGTAGTTTTGCAACAGCTGGAGGCAAATGTGGCTTGAGAGCACTGCCCTAAACAATGGTATCCTGTAGCACAGCACTGATCAGTGTTATAGGCGCTCCTCTAGTGCAGCCTGCCCTGTACTGAAGGAGCACTGGGATGGAGGCAGGTAGGAACCCTCCAACCGTCCTATCAGCTGACCAGGACCTCACGGGTTTTGTTGCGGTTGTCTCAATCAACTCTCTGAGTTAGTCGGCAACAAAATTTCCTGCATTTAGACGCGATAAAGGGTTAATGCCAGACATCGGCCCATTCGGCGATGTCCAGTATTAGCCGTGGGTCCTGGCTGCTTATAGCGGCCGTGACTCACCGGGTATGAAGCGTGCTCAGCTCCTAAGTGCCCTGCAGACTGGAATCGGGCACAGGGCGTCCATTTGCGACCTAAAGGGGTGGTCCAGTGAAAAACCACTTATACCCTCTGCACAGGACGGGGCCCGGGCTCTTTGCCCGTCACAGAGAGCGCTGTAGACGTCACGCCATTCATTTCTGCGGGAGAGCCAAAGAGTCTGGCTTAAAGGGGTACTCTTGGGAAATAAAACATATCCCCATCTACAGGATAGGGATAAGTTCCTGATCGTGGGGGTCCAACCGCACTCCGGCCCCCACTCTCGGAGACGAGCTTCATGATGACCCGCTCAGCCAACATTGGTAAAGCCGGGGTCCCCCCTCAGCCTGGTGATTGGCTAAGTGGGCCCTCACTGAGCCTCGTCTCTGAGGGTGGGCGCTGGAGTGCGCTGAGGATGGGGGAATAGCCAGGCCCTGAGCAAGACATCATGGGGGGCTTCAGATGTTGGGCCCCCTGTGACTAAATCCTTATCCCCTATACTGTGAGTAGGGAATACGTTTTATTTCCCTGGAGAAACCCTTCAACACTGGCGAGCCTTACAATGCAGGGCCGCAGGGGTCCGGGGCCGCACTCTATGCCGCAGGGGTCCGGGGCCGCACTCTATGCCGCAGGGGTCCGGGGCCGCACTCTATGCCGCAGGGGTCCGGGGCCGCACTCTATGCCGCAGGGGTCCGGGGCCGCACTCTATGCCGCAGGGGTCCGGGGCCGCACTCTATGCCGCAGGGGTCCGGGGCCGCACTCTATGCCGCAGGGGTCCGGGGCCGCACTCTATGCCGCAGGGGTCCGGGGCCGCACTCTATGCCGCAGGGGTCCGGGGCCGCACTCTATGCCGCAGGGGTCCGGGGCCGCACTCTATGCCGCAGGGGTCCGGGGCCGCACTCTATGCCGCAGAGGTCCGGGGCCGCACTCTATGCCGCAGGGGTCCTATCCCAGTCCTTCAGGCCACCATCAGTCCAGGATTAAAATTATTCCCTGTTCTAATCAAATAGAGTAACCGAAAAACCAGGAGTGTTGGTGGGGTCTGAGGACTGGGATGGGGACCTCTGCTCTATGAAATCCTTACAATAATGGGGCATATGACAAGGGTTGAGACCCCAAAAGATGTCAGGTTTACTCAGATGCTGCATTTTCCATTTGATGACCATAGCAGCAATGCTCTCCGCTTCCCTTTTAAAGAAGCACTCCGGAATATCCGATGAGCTGCCAGGAGGGATCTTGTAGGTGATGATGTCATCACGTAGTTCACAGGAAGTCGTCTGACCCAGCAGTGACACATTAAAGGAGTACTCTGGTATAATAAATGTATTAGTAACATTTCCCCAGGCTGATGGAAGTAAAAAAAAAAAGAAAGTGTACATACCCGCTGCCGCTCCCCCGGTGGCTCCCATAACCCGCTCCGGCCTCCTTTTCCTGGTTGTTGGTGGTCGGTGAGTTATATGGCGCTCAGCTAATCACCGGCTACAACTGAGGCTGAGCGGCAGTGCAATGTTTTCGGCCCGGCACCAGGAAGAAGACTGGTCCCAGGGCTGAAAACGTCAAAATGTTGCCCAGCCTATCACCGGCCGAGGCGGGACATCGCTGCGGCTGGTTATTAGCTGAGCGCGGTATGACTCGCCAATCAACGGCAACCAGGAAGAAGATCGCTGCGGATGCTGGAACAGGTTATCGGAGGCACTGGGGGATCGGCAGCAGGTATGTACACTTTTTTTTTTTTAATACGCAGCTGGGGGAACTTTTACACAAAAATTTATCCCATACTCCTTTTAAACACTGATTTTCTGTGAGTCAAACTGGTGATTACATGACTTAGTTACAGTAATGAAACGCATGGATGCAGCTGTGCTGGGAAAAAACAGATGGTGCTGTAGGACTAGTAATGGTTCTGCTTTAAAGGGGTGCTCCACTTTCCAGCATTCGGATGTAGATGTTCCGAAAGCTGTTTTTGCCCCTTGTGACATGACAGCCACATCCCCTCAATGCAAGTCTGTGGGAGGGGGCGTGACTGCTGTCGGCCACACCCCTTGTGACAATACAGCTACACACCCTCAATGCAAGTCTATGGGAGGGGGCGTGACGACTGTCGGTCACGCCCCTTGTGACATCACAGCCACACACCCTCAATGAAAGTCTATGGGAGGGGGCATGACTGCTGTCGACCACGCCCCGTGTGACATCATAGCCACACCCCCTCAATGCAAGTCTATGGGAGGGGGCATGGCTGCTGTCGGCCATGCCCCTTGTGACATCATAGCCACACACCCTCAATGCAAGTCTATGGGAGGGGGCATAGCTGCTGTCGGCCATGCCCCTTGTTACATCACAGCCACACACCCTCAATGCAAGTCTATGGGAGGGGGCGTGACTGATCTAGGCCACACCCCTTGTGACATCATAGCCACACACCCTCAATGCAAGTCTATGGGAGGTGGCGTGAATACCGTCACGCCCCCTCCCATAGACTTGCAATGAGGGTGTGTGGCTGTGATGTCACAAGGGGCGTGGCCGACCCCCCTGCAGCGCGAAAACAGCGTTCGGAACATTTACTTCCGATCCCTGGCCAGTGGAGAACCCCTTTAAAGGTCTTCTCCAGGATTATATACACTCGTCATGTGGTATTTCACCTCCGGCCCATTCACTTAACTGTAATACCACATGCAGCCATAGACATTTATGGCGCCGTTCTTGTAAACCATTTACAGCCTATTGTAATAGATGGTCCTGCAGACCTACCGGAAGCCATCAATGGATGAAGTCCATGAGTTATCATCACTAGACTTTGCTCTCAGGACATTTTCGGGAGGTTCTATCTCTTCCCACTATGATTATACAGGGAGGACGTTAATGATTAATGGGGTTTATGCTGAGACTCCTGGGCACTGTACACGAGGAGGGCAGGCCGCTCATACACTGTGCAGTAAGTACTCCGTGTGTAAGTCTGAACTACGTTTATACTTGTCAGGACTTACAGAGTCCCAAAGGTCTCCTATAACACAGGAAGAAAGAAGGGGGCGCAACGCGGGGCATCCAAGGTGCAGATACCAACAAACCAGACGGATGCCCTACGGTGCGATGCACACCTCGAAAGAATAATAAACAATAATGTAATGCAAAAGATAGACTTTATTGGTACAGTTACAATACTGATACATTGTAACAAAAAGGACACTGCTCAGGATTCGATCGATTTTTAATTGTTGTTTGTTTGTGTCCTTTTTGTTAGGCCGGGTTCACGCCACGTTTTTGCAATCCAGTTCCCGTATCAGGTTTTTGATTTTAAAAAAACGGAGTCCTCAAAACCTGACTAAACTGTATGAAAATGTGTGTCCAAATTTTAATCTGTAAACGGTTTGATAAATGATGTCCGGTTGCATCAGTTTTTAAGAAAAAAAACATATACTTTTTTAACTTTTCACTCCATTATCAATAAAGTTTCACTTGTTTGATTGAAATTCCAAGAAAAAAACTGTGCAATGTCAAAAACCGTATGGTGAAAACCGGATGGAACCGTACGCGAACACGGTTCTGTATGGTTCCCATTGACTCCCATGTTAAAAAATAAAAAAAAATAAAAACCTATACGTTTCAATACGGTTTTTTCACCCGGACCAAAAACGGTGGTAGGCTACAGTTTTGGATATGGGGAAAAAACTAACGATTTTTTTTTTTTTTTAGGGCCGATACTGATAACTTATACATGTACCAATATTCCGGTATAAGTTATCGACTATTTCCCTCGGCCCCGCAGATCATTGATTTAAAGCGGGCGCTTTAAATCAATGAACTGCAGCGGCTTTTGCGGGGCCAGAGACCGCCGCCGCCCGCTTCTCTCCCCCTGCCTGTCCTGGGGTCCTCCCTGGTCCAACCACCACCACTGCCCCATTGCCTCCCCCATCCCCGGTTTCATTACCATTTCCCGGGGCCCGCACTACTTCTGTCTCAGGCGGCCTTTTGAGCTGTCACTGTGCGCAATGACGGCGACGTCGCGTTGGGGACGTCACTTGTCATTGCGCTGCGTGCAGGACGCCGCAGGAGCCAGAAGTAGCACGGACCCCGCTCCCCGGGAACAGGTAATTATAAAACCGGGGATGGGGGAGGCAATGGGGCAAAGGCAGCGGCGGTGGTCTCTGGGCGGGGCATTATCGGCAAGGTAATTGCCGATACCGATAATGTCCAAAATCATGAATATCGGCCGATAATATCGGCCAAACTGATAATCGGTCGATCCCTAGAAAAAACTGACAAAACCGTACAGGATGCAAAACTGACACAACCTGATGCATCGTTTGGCATACGGTTTTCAATGGAGAATCAATGCATACGGTTTTGAGTAAGGTTCTGTACGGTTTTCAAATTGAAAACGTATACGGGAACTGTATTGCAAAAACGTGGTGTGAACCCGGCCTAAACCGTAAAGGTAGGGTTTTGAATAAGGTTCCGAACGGTTTTCAAGTTGAAAACGTATATGGGAACTGTATTGCAAAAACGTGGTGTGAACCCAGCCTAAAGGCTGGGTTCACACCACGTTTTTGCAATACAGTTCCCGTATACGTTTTCAACTTGAAAACCGTACGGAACCTTATTCAAAACCGTATGCATTGATTCTCCATTGAAAACCGTATGCCAAACGATGCATCAGGTTGTGTCAGTTTTGCATCCTGTACGGTTTTGTCAGTTTTTTTTCTAGGGATCGACCAATTATCAGTTTGGCCGATATTCATGATTTTGGACATTATCGGTATCGGCAATTACCTTGCAATACCTTTACCTTTGCAATACAGTTCCCGTATCAGGTTTTCGATATAAATAAATAAATGGAATCCTCAAAACCTACTTTCCATCCCGTACAATACTTCATAGAGATGTAAATACAGGGCAGAGGCGAGGATGCGCCGATTTGGACGTTTGCGTAATTTCCTGTGTACAAAGCAAATGTTATCCGGGACTAAGTAACATATCTGCGGGGAGATCTCTACAGATCTCGGGTTACTGCATCATGTGATCTTCCACCATGATACAAGGTTATATAATGAACGTTTATGTCGCTGTATGTACGTTAGGCTTGTGGTGGTTCTTGCGGTATTTAAATTGCATTAAAAGGCCCCCAATCTCCCGACATCATGTTATAGAACAGGATGAGCTGAGCAAATTGATAGTTTTAAAGTATTAAAGGGGCACTCGGGAGGAAAAAAATTTGTTTTCACCTCCACTGGTTCTACGAAAGTTTATACAGATTTGTAAATTAATACTATATAAATATCTTAAAGGGGTACTCCACCCTAAGGTGACTTTACTTCTTACCTGTCAGACAGGAATGGACATGCTTAGGAAGGATCCGTGCTTGTTTTTGAGCTACGTGGCCGTCTTGTGTGCCCACCATAATGCGGACTTCTTTTTTGTGAAATGGCTATTTCCTGTTAGAGTGCCCTCCCTGCAACTACAAGTCCCAGGATCCCTTGTTTGTAACTGTGAGGTCCTTTTTTCTCTCTCGCACACATCAGCCACCCATTGAAGCACACTTGAGCTGCCTTCCATGTTGCACTGTAAACAATGTTTTCTAACCAGGGTGCCTCCAGCTGTTTCAAAACTGCAGTTCCCTGCAGAACAAGCCCCCCCCCCCCCATTGAAGTAGACAGCCTGCCTTTGCACACCTTACTAGTGATGTAATGTCTCAACCCTTGTCACGTCTCCTTCCCCCCCCCCCCCCCCCCCCTGTCAGAGAGCAATGTGGTCAGAACTGCACAACTTCCTGTGGAGCATGCAGCAGCTGATAAGTACTGGAAGCATTAAGATCTTTATAGAGAAGTAATTTACAGATCTGTATAACTTTCTGGCACCAGTTGATGTCCGAGCATGCTGGGAGTTGTAGTTTTGCAACAGCTGGAGGCCCCCTGGTTGGGAAACACTCCCTTATACCATGTCCCTTGGCCAACCCCGTCTGTTGCCACGCGCGCCCTATTTATTACCGACAGCAGATAAAACCTTTGGCGCGCCCAGATTACTGTTTTGCAATATCCACCAAGATCTATTGGAAGAGCCACAAAGGCCCCGACTGCTGCTTAGATACCGTTCCCATGATAAGGTGTATCCGAGCCTCCCATCTCTTGCCAAAAAAACACTAAAAATTTACATATACAAATTAGCATCAGGTTAATCAGGTTACCTGGCTCCGGATCCCCGGTTGTGCAACCTGCCAAGATGTCCCCGAGCTGCGGATGCTTGTAAATCAGATTAGAAAACAGAATGACAAGTCCTGTAATCTTTATGTTATGTGTCGGGGATTATAGCAATTTTACATTGTTTCTTACTATTATATAGTCACCGTATAATGACTTAATAGTCGCAGCCCGGCAGCGCCGCGGTACGAAAATAAAGCCAGCGCTGCGCAGGAGCCGAGTGATTCATCTTTTTTGTTCGGTTCCCTTTTTTTTTTTTCCCCGCATTTCCGCACGTAACAATCGGTATAATTATCGTCTTATTTATAAGGCAACAACGCCGTCGTTCATAAAGGTTTACGAAAGTCAATGTTAGGAGGTCATTACCGTTACCATCTCACAACACGGTCTACATTTATCATTCATTAAAGGGGTAGTCCAGGAAAAAACTTTTTATATATATATATATATATATATGATCAACTGGCTCCAGAAAGTTAAACAGATTTGTAAATTACTTCTATTAAAAAATCTTAATCCTTTCCGTACTTATGAGCTTCTGAAGTTAAGGTTGTTCTTTTCTGTCTGACTAGTCTCTGATGACACGTCTCGGGAACCGCCCAGTTTAGAAGAGGTTTGCTATGGGGATTTGCTTCTAAACTGGGCGTTTGCCGAGACAGGTGTCATCAGAGAGGATTTAGACAGAAAAGGACAACCTTAACTTCAGAAGCTCATAAGTACTGAAAGGATTAAGATTTTTTAATAGAAGTAATTTACAAATCTGTTTAACTTTCTGGAGCCAGTTGATATATAAAAAAATGTTTTTTCCTGGATAACCCCTTTTAACCTTAGATTCTCCAGCAAATGCAAAACTACCATTGTAAGGTGTCTGGGCATGCTGGGAATGGTAGTTCTATGCAGGCACTGAAGACTCACAAGTTGGAGAGACTGAAAAAAAAAAAATTAAAGGGGAACTACGGAGGAAAAGGGAAAAAAAATCAAATCAACTGGTGGCAAAAAGTTATATATATTTGTAAATTACCTCTATATAAAAATCTTAAAGGGGTACTCTGGGGGAAAACTTATTTATTTATTTATTTTTAAATCAACTGGTGCCAGAAAGTTAAACAGATTTGTAAATTACTTCTATTAAAAAAAATCTTAATCCTTCCAGTACTTATTAGCTGCTGAATACTACAGAGGAAATGGTTTTCTTTTTGGAACACAGAGCTCTCTGCTGACATCACAAGCACAGTGCTCTCTGCTGACATATCTGTCCATTTTAGGAACTGTACAGAGTAGGAGAAAATCCCCATAGCAAACATAGGCTGCTCTGGACAGTTCCTGACATGGACAGAGATGTCAGCAGAGAGCACTGTGTTCCAAAAAGAAAATAATTTCCTCTGTAGTATTCAGCAGCTATTAAATACTGGAAGGATTAAGATTTTTTTTTTTTTAATGGAAGTAATTTACAAATCTGTTTAACCTTCTGACAAAAAAAAAAAGTTTCCCACCGGAGTACCCCTTTAATCTTTCCAGTACTTATCAGCTGCTGTATGCTCCACAGGAAGTTGTGTAGTACTTTCCAGTCTGACCACTGTGCTCTCTGCTGCCACCTCTGTCCGTGTCAGGAACTTTCCAGAGCAGGAGAGGTTTGCTATGGGGACTTGGACAGTTCCCGACACGGACAGAGGTGGCAGCAGAGAAAAGAACTGGAAAGAACTGGACTGGAAAGAACAACACAACTTCCTGTGGAGCATACAGCAGCTAAGTACTGGAAGGGTTAAGATTTTTATATAGAGGTAATTTGGAAATCTGTATAACTTTTTTCTACCAGTTGACTTGAATTTTTTTCCCTCCGCAGTAGCCCTTTAATAATTGTTTCAGTCTCTCCAACTTGTGAGTCTTCAGTGCCTGCATAGAACTACCACTCCCAGCATGCCCAGACACAAGTTGGAGAGACTGAAAAAAAAAATGAAAGGGATACTGTGGAGGAAAAAGGAAAATAAATTCAAATCAACTGGTGGCAAAAAGCTATACAGATTTGTAAATTACTTCTATATAAAAATCTTAATCCTTCCAGTCCTTATCAGCTGCTGTATGCTCCACATGTAGTTGTGTAGTACTTTCCAGTCTGACCACAGTGCTCTCTGCTGCCACCTCTGTCCGTGTCAGGAACTTTCCAGAGTAGAAGAGGTTTGTTATGGGGAGTTGGACAGTTCGTGACAGAGACAGAGGTGGCAGCAGAGAGCACTGTGGTCAGAACGGAAACAACTACTCAACATCCTGTGGAGCATACAGCAGCTGATAAGTACTGGAAGGATTAAGCTGCGGCCCACACACCCCCTCCATGCAGCTCTATGGCAGAGCTGGAGATTGCCGAGTGCAGTGTTCGGGCTCTTCCATGGCGTATGGGCCGCAGCTTCGTGCCTGGTTGACATGCCCCATTCAGGAGGAGAGCCGGGGTGCCGTTTGGGAAATCACAGGGGGTCCCAGCGGTCAAACCCTTGCGATCTGGCACTTATCCCCTATCCTGAAGGGCTGAAGGGTTACGACGGTGAGGGGGAGAGAGAGGGGCCAGCACCTGAAGGGTTAATAGAAGAGAAAAGACAAGGGACAATACCTGAAGGGTTAACAGAGGGGGGAGAGAGGGGACAGCACCTGAAGGGTTATCAGGGGAGAAAGTCTTTCCAGTCGGACACAGTGCTCTCTGCTGCCACCTCTGTCCGTATCAGGAACTTTCCAGAGCAGGAGCAAATCCTCATATAAAAAACGCCTACTGCTGTAGACCAGTGGTCTTCAACCTGCGAACCTCCAGATGTTGCAAAACTACAACTCCCAGCATTCCCGGACCGCCAAACACCTGTCTTCCTCCTCCAGAGCATCCATAATGACCATAAAAAGGTAAATCAAGGCTTCTCTTTTGCAAAACTTCAACTCCCAGCATGCCCGGACAGCCGTTGGCTGTCCGGGCATGCTGGGAGTTGTAGTTTTGCAACATCCGGAGGTCCATAGGTTGGAGACCACTGCTGTAGACAATTCCTGACACAGACAGAGGTGGCATCAGAGAGCACTGTGGTCAGAACTACACAACTTCCTGTGGAGCATGCAGCAGCTGATAAGTACTGGAAGGATTAAGATCTTTATAGAGAAGTAATTTACAGATCTGTATAACTTTCTGGCACCAGTTGATGTGAAAACCTTTTCTTTTTTTTTCTGGTGTACCCCTTTAACTCATGAACACCTACTCCCAAAAAAATGGCTGCGTCCTACAGGAGCATCAACTGATAATTATAGATGATTGATATTAATTACTGTTTATATAGTAGAACGACCTATATGCTAGTAATGAAATCCCTACTCCACCCCCTCCTCCAGAGCATCCATAATGACATCCCTACTCCACCCCCTCCTCCAGAGCATCCATAATGACCATAAAAAGGTAAATCAAGGCTTCTCTTTTGCAAAACTTCAACTCCCAGCATGCCCGGACAGCCGTTGGCTGTCCGGGCATGCTGGGAGTTGTAGTTTTGCAACATCTGGAGGTCCATAGCTATTCATGGGCACTCCGCAGACTATCGGGCGCGATCAGGGATCTTCTGACTATTGAGTTTAGTCGACGACTGTAGATACACAGGGTGAGTATGATCTTTCATGCCCTTAGGTGGGAAGAAAAGCAAATCGGAGACAAGTGCATCTACTGAAGTGTAATTTTGGGAGGAGTAGCAGTAGTTGGGGATCGTGCCAGGTTGTGTCTCTGCCTGGGATCCAGAGGGTTGGATTTTGTATCACTGGCAAGGCTTAAAGGGGTACTCCGGTGGAAAACACTTTTTTAAATCAACGGGTGCCAGAAAGTTAAACAGATTTGTAAATTACTTCTATTAAAAAAATCTTTAACCTTCCAATACTTATCAGCTGCTGTATAATACAGAAGAAGTTCTTTTCTTTTTGAATTTATTTTCTGTCTGACCACAGTGCTCTCTGCTGACACCTCTGTCCATGTCAGGAACTGTCCAGAGTATCAGCAAATCCCCATAGCAAACCTCTCCTGCTCTGGACAGTTCCTGACATGGACAGAGGTGTCAGAAGAGAGCACTGTGGACAGACAGAAGAGAAATTAAAAAAAGAAAAGAACTTCCTGTGGAGCATACAGCAGCTGATAAATACTGGAAGGGTTAAGATTTTTAAATAGAAGTGATTTTTAAATCTGTTTAACTTTCTGGCACCAGTAGATTTAGTAGATCCAGGCAAGAGCAGTCGAGCGTCGATAACACTGATTAATGCCATGTTAATGCATGGCAGTGATCAGTGTAGGAAATCAATGTGTGCAGTGTAAGGCTAAATTTCCACTTGTTTTTTTTCTGGCAGTTTTTGAGCCAAAGTCAGAAGTGGATCCATAAGGGAGGAGAAGTGTAAGTCCTTCCTTTATATGTCCTATTCCTTTTGAATACATTTCTGGCTTTGGCTCAAAAACCGCAGTGGCAGAAATCCAAAAACTGCCAGAAAATAAACCAAGTGGAAACCTAGCCTTATAGTCCTCTATGGGAGCTATAGCATTGCAAAAAAGAAAGTGTTAATAAATGTGATTTAACCCCTTCCCTAATAAGTCCGAATCACCCCCCTTTTCCCATAAAAAAAAAAATATATAAACATATGTGGTATCTCCCCGTGTGGAAATGGCCAAACTATAAAAATATATCGTCAATTAAACCGCACGGTCAATGGTGTACGCGCAAAAAAAAGTCCAAAGTCCAAAACAGCGTATATTTGGTCACTTTTTTTATACCATTAAAAAATGTATAAAAAGTCCAATCTAAACAAAAATGGTACCGCTAAAAACTTCAGATCACAGTGCAAAAAATTAGCCCTCATACCACCCCATATGCGGAAAAATAAAAAAGTTATAGGGGTCAGAAGATGACATTTTTAAGCGTATAAATTTTCCTGCATGTAGTTATGATTTTTTCCAGAAGTGCGACAAACTCAAACCTATATAAGTAGGGGATCATTTTAATCGTATGGACCTACAGAATAGGCCCCAAAACTTAAAAATTGTGTTTTTTTTTCTTCAATTTTGTGGCACCATGATTTTTTTTCCCCTGTTTCGCTGTCGATTTTTGGGTAAAATGACTGATGTTACTGCAAAGTAGAATTGGTGGCGCAAAAAGTAAGCCATAATATGGATTTTTAGGTGGAAAATTGAAAGGGTTATGATTTTTAAAATGTAAGGACGAAAAAACGCTTAAGGGGTTAAAGGGAGACTCTACTGTCGCACATCCCAGAAGTATTGTTCGATTGTGTGGGAGGTAAGTATAATGGGAAGGGGCCCTGCTGTGACTACTAGGGGGAAGAGAGGTGGCGTCTAGAGCGACTACACTATGGGGACTACTGGAGTGAAGATTAAAGGCCCTGCTTAGACTACAGGGAGGGCCAGGAGAAAGTTGCTTTTGTTGCTTTAGGGCAGTGGTCTCAATTGAAGTTTTTTGCTTAAAGCGTACCTGTCATAGTGCAAAAAAAAAAAAAAAAACTGTGATGTTACTCAGTACCTAATCCCAATCATGTACGTATCATTTTTATGTGTCTAGGACCTATATATCCCTAGAAAATAGCATTTATATGTTGCTTGTGTGCTTTGTCTTTTTGCCTTGAGGAGGGGGCGTGTCCATCTCTCCCCCTCACTGTGATGACTCATCTGCTCTGAGTCTGGGAGCAGCCTGGCAGTCTACAAATCACTGCACAGTAGTTTTTATGCATACATTTTCCTAGTAAAGCTGGAAGGTGCTGCTGTAATTACTTGGGGGAAAAAGGAAGGTGCTGCTATGATTACTTGGGGAAAAAGGAAGGTACTGCTGTGATTACTTGGGGAAAAAGGAAGGTACTGCTGTGATTACTTGGTGAAAAAGGAAGGTACTGCTGTGACTACTGGGGAGAAAGGAAGGTACTGCTGTGACTACTGGGGAGAAAGGAAGGTACTGCTGTGACTACTGGGGAGAAAGGAAGGTACTGCTGTGATTACTGGGGAGAAAGGAAGGTGCTGCTGTGATTACTGGGGAGAAAGGAAGGTACTGCTGTGATTACGTAGGGAAGAAAGGAAGGTACTGCTGTGATTACTGGGGAGAAAGGAAGGTGCTGCTGTGATTACTGGGGAGAAAGGAAGGTGCTGCTGTGATTACTGGGGAGAAAGGAAGGTACTGCTGTGATTACTGGGGAGTAAGGAAGGTACTGCTGTGATTACTGGGGAGAATAGAAGGTGCTGCTGTGATTACTGGGGAGAAAGGAAGGTGCTGCTGTGATTACTGGGGAGAAAGGAAGGTGCTGCTGTGATTACTGGGGAGAAAGGAAGGTGCTGCTGTGATTACTGGGGAGAAAGGAAGGTACTGCTGTGATTACTGGGGAGAAAGGAAGGTACTGCTGTGATTACTGGGGAGAAAGGAAGGTGCTGCTGTGATTACTGGGGAGAAAGGAAGGTACTGCTGTGATTACTGGGGATAAAGGAAGGTGCTGCTGTGATTACTGGGGATAAAGGAAGGTGCTGCTGTGATTACTGGGGAGAAAGGAAGGTGCTGCTGTGATTACTGGGGAGAAAGGAAGGTGCTGCTGTGACTACTGGGGAGAAAGGAAGGTGCTGCTGTGATTACTGGGGAGAAAGGAAGGTGCTGCTGTGATTACTGGGGAGAAAGGAAGGTGCTGCTGTGATTACTGGGGAGAAAGGAAGGTACTGCTGTGATTACTGGGGAGAAAGGAAGGTACTGCTGTGATTACTGGGGAGTAAGGAAGGTGCTTCTGTGATTATTGGGGGGAAAGGAAGGTGCTGCTGGGATTACTGGGGAGAAAGGAAGGTACTGCTGTGATTACTGGGGAGAAAGGAAGGTGCTTCTGTGATTATTGGGGAGAAAGGAAGGTACTGCTGTGATTACTGGGGAGAAAGGAAGGTACTGCTGTGATTACTGGGGAGAAAGGAAGGTGCTGCTGTGATTACTGGGGAGAAAGGAAGGTACTGCTGTGATTACTGGGGAGAAAGGAAGGTGCTGCTGTGATTACTGGGGATAAAGGAAGGTGCTGCTGTGATTACTGGGGATAAAGGAAGGTGCTGCTGTGATTACTGGGGATAAAGGAAGGTGCTGCTGTGATTACTGGGGATAAAGGAAGGTGCTGCTGTGATTACTGGGGATAAAGGAAGGTGCTGCTGTGATTACTGGGGAGAAAGGAAGGTGCTGCTGTGATTACTGGGGGGAAAGGAAGGTGCTGCTGTGATTACTGGGGGGAAAGGAAGGTGCTGCTGTGATTACTGGGGAGTAAGGAAGGTGCTGCTGGGATTACTGGGGAGTAAGGAAGGTACTGCTGTGATTACTGGGGAGTAAGGAAGGTGCTGCTGGGATTACTGGGGAGAAAGGAAGGTACTGCTGTGATTACTGGGGAGAAAGGAAGGTGCTTCTGTGATTACTGGGGAGAAAGGAAGGTGCTTCTGTGATTATTGGGGAGAAAGGAAGGTACTGCTGTGATTACTGGGGAGAAAGGAAGGTGCTTCTGTGATTATTGGGGAGAAAGGAAGGTACTGCTGTGATTACTGGGGAGAAAGGAAGGTACTGCTGTGATTACTGGGGAGAAAGGAAGGTGCTTCTGTGATAACTGGGGAGAAAGGAAGGTACTGCTGTGATTACTGGGGAGTAAGGAAGGTGCTGCTGGGATTACTGGGGAGTAAGGAAGGTACTGCTGTGATTACTGGGGAGTAAGGAAGGTGCTGCTGGGATTACTGGGGAGTAAGGAAGGTACTGCTGGGATTACTGGGGAGAAAGGAAGGTACTGCTGTGATTACTGGGGAGTAAGGAAGGTACTGCTGTGATTACTGGGGAGAAAGGAAGGTGCTGCTGTGATTACTGGGGAGTAAGGAAGGTGCTGCTGGGATTACTGGGGAGAAAGGAAGGTACTGCTGTGATTACTGGGGAGAAAGGAAGGTGCTTCTGTGATTACTGGGGAGAAAGGAAGGTGCTTCTGTGATTATTGGGGAGAAAGGAAGGTACTGCTGTGATTACTGGGGAGAAAGGAAGGTGCTTCTGTGATTATTGGGGAGAAAGGAAGGTACTGCTGTGATTACTGGGGAGAAAGGAAGGTACTGCTGTGATTACTGGGGAGAAAGGAAGGTGCTGCTGTGATTACTGGGGGGAAAGGAAGGTGCTGCTGTGATTACTGGGGGGAAAGGAAGGTGCTGCTGTGATAACTGGGGAGAAAGGAAGGTACTGCTGTGATTACTGGGGAGAAAGGAAGGTGCTGCTGGGATTACTGGGGAGAAAGGAAGGTGCTGCTGTGATTACTGGGGAGAAAGGAAGGTGCTGCTGTGATTACTGGGGAGAAAGGAAGGTACTGCTGTGATTACTGGGGAGAAAGGAAGGTACTGCTGTGATTACTGGGGAGAAAGGAAGGTGCTGCTGTGATTACTGGGGAGAAAGGAAGGTGCTGCTGTGATTACTGGGGAGAAAGGAAGGTGCTGCTGTGATTACTGGGGAGAAAGGAAGGTACTGCTGTGATTACTGGGGAGAAAGGAAGGTACTGCTGTGATTACTGGGGAGAAAGGAAGGTGCTGCTGTGATTACTGGGGAGAAAGGAAGGTACTGCTGTGATTACTGGGGATAAAGGAAGGTGCTGCTGTGATTACTGGGGATAAAGGAAGGTGCTGCTGTGATTACTGGGGAGAAAGGAAGGTGCTGCTGTGATTACTGGGGGGAAAGGAAGGTGCTGCTGTGATTACTGGGGGGAAAGGAAGGTACTGCTGTGATTACTGGGGAGAAAGGAAGGTACTGCTGTGATTACTGGGGAGAAAGGAAGGTGCTGCTGTGATTACTGGGGAGTAAGGAAGGTTCTGCTGGGATTACTGGGGAGAAAGGAAGGTACTGCTGGGATTACTGGGGAGAAAGGAAGGTACTGCTGTGATTACTGGGGAGAAAGGAAGGTGCTTCTGTGATTATTGGGGAGAAAGGAAGGTACTGCTGTGATTACTGGGGAGAAAGGAAGGTACTGCTGTGATTACTGGGGAGAAAGGAAGGTGCTGCTGTGATTACTGGGGAGAAAGGAAGGTGCTGCTGGGATTACTGGGGAGAAAGGAAGGTGCTTCTGTGATTATTGGGGAGAAAGGAAGGTACTGCTGTGATTACTGGGGAGAAAGGAAGGTGCTGCTGTGATTATTGGGGAGAAAGGAAGGTACTGCTGTGATTACTGGGGAGAAAGGAAGGTACTGCTGTGATTACTGGGGAGAAAGGAAGGTGCTTCTGTGATAACTGGGGAGAAAGGAAGGTACTGCTGTGATTACTGGGGAGTAAGGAAGGTGCTGCTGGGATTACTGGGGAGTAAGGAAGGTGCTGGACGATCTAGTACACAAGAATTCGGTGCTGGGACCGCTGCTTTTGGGGCTGCTCTGTTGTTACTACTTGAGAAGAGGAAAGGCTGGGATGTATAATTGTGATATAGGGAATAGGAAAGCACTGCTGAGATAATGGGGAAGGGGCTGCTCTCTTATTACTATTGGTGGAGAGACACTGCTGTGACTACTGGGGGGGGGGGGGGAGTTGGAAACTGAGGAACTTCTTTAGCTGAACAGGACCAACAAAGTACAGGGGGCATCTGAGGTAGGGATCCCTGTTGTTAAGTCTATTTAACCCTTTCTTCACACAGTGGAGTCACCAGCCAGCAGTGTCCATACACCAGGAGTTAGTGGAGTCTTCACTGCCCAATGAGCCATATCATTAATTTCTGCTGAATTGATGATCATTTATAGACCAGTGTTTCCTAACCAGGGCGCCTCCAGGTGTTGCAAAACTACAATTCCCAGCATGCCCGGACAGCCGAAGGCTGTCCGGTCATGCTGGGAGTTGTAGTTTTGCAACACCTGGAGGCACCCTGGTTGGGAAACACTGTTCTAGACAATGGCTGACCATGACCCCCACCACCGCCGCCACCTTCCGCCTTCTCTTCCCTCAATGTCATTTACCGCCAAAACCTGTTGTACTTGTTTCACTAACCCTCCGTGTTCTCTTTCTTTCAGAGCCATGGTACCATGGAGAGGTATTTACTTTGTCTGCACTTTGTTTCTGGGAAGTTTTTTCGGGAGCATTTTCATGCTCGGCCCATTTCTGCCTTTGATGTTTGTGTCTCCGAGCTGGTATCGGTGGCTGACTGATCGGATCGTGGCAACATGGCTGACCCTCCCCGTGGTAAGGCTCCTGGATCCGTCTAGTATCTACCATAGCGCAGTGGGCAGACCCTTCCTGTCAGCAATCAGGATCGATGGGGTCCTGTGCACTCGTGCAGTGGTGGCTTTTGGGTAGACAACTCTTACAACTGCAGACTTTTATCTAGGGTTTAGGGGACCGAACCAGAAGTGGAATTTTTGCTCAATTAAAAAAATAACATTTATTGAGTATGCACTAAAATAAAAATGTCCTCAATAACCAACGCAAATAAACACCGATGTGCTCAAAACCAAACCTCTTAAAGGGGTAGTCCAGTGGTGAAAAACGTATCCCCTATCCTAAGGATAGGGGATAAGTTTGAGATCGCGGGGGGTCCGACCGCTGGGGCCCCCTGCGATCTCTCTGTACAGGGCCCCGGCTCTCCGGCCAGATAGCGGCTGTCGACCCCCGCACGAACCAGCGGCCGACACGCCCCCTCAATAAATCTCTATGGCAGAGACGGAGATTGCCGAAGGCAGCGCTTCGGCTCTGCCATAGAGTTGTATTGAGGGGGCGTGTCGGCCGCCGCTTCGTGCGGAGGTCGACAAGCCCCCTTCCCGCGGGCTGTCGGGGCTCCGTACAGGAGATCGCAGGGCGCCCCAGCGGTCGGACCCCCCGTGATTTCAAACTTATCCCCTATCCTTAGGATAGGGGATAAGTTGTTTACCACTGGGTCACCACTGGACTACTCCTTTTAAAGGGGTACTCGACTGAAAAACATTTTTTTTGTTTTTTTTTATCAACTGGTGCCAGAACGTTAAACAGACTTGTAAATCACTTCTATTTAAAAATCTTAATCCTTCCAGTACTTAGCAGATGCTGTATACAACAGAGGAAGTTCTTTTTTTCTTTTTGAATTTCCTTTCTGTCTGACCACAGTGCTCTCTGCTGACACCTCTGTCTATTTTAGCAATTGTCCAGAGCAGGAGAGGTTTGCTATGGGGAATTGTTCCTGCTCTGGACAGTTCCTAGAAGGGACAGAGGTGTCAGCAGAGAGCACTGTGCTCAGACAGAAAGGAAATTCAAAAAGAAAAGATCTTCCTGTGGAGCAAACAGCAGCTGATAACTACTGGAAGTATTAAGATTATTGAATAGAAGTAATTTACAAATCTGTTTAACTTTCTGGCACCAGTTGATTTAAAAAAAAAATATATATATATTTTCCAGTGGAGTACCCCTTTAAGTAGAAGGCTAAATCAGGGGAAATAAGATAATGCCCTTATTCAAAAAGAAGCCTGTATGGATATACAATTATAATCCTAAATACTAGCGTATTATGAAACACTTAGATATCACAAACATTCCGACGCGTTTCCCCCCCCCCCTGTACTAAAGATAAACAGTCAATATGAGGGGTTCCTCAGGAGACAACCAGCTAGGAAAAAATAACAGGCTAACCAAAAAGAGATATGACAAGCCAGTAGGATCATTCTGCTTTTCAGAATAAAGATAAACCGGTCCAGTTATGGACCACTCACTCAGACGCCATGATAGATGGTATCAGTATTGGGGGGGATCCCAGGTGCCGGAATTGCCTCCTCCCTGAGTGGCAAGAATTAGCCTACTGGCTTGTCATATGTCTTTTTGGTTAGCCTGTTATTTTTTCCTAGCTGGTTGTCTCCTGAGGAACCCCTCTTTATTGACTGTATATCTTTCGTACAGGGGGGAAACACGTCGGGACGTTTGTGATACCTAAGTGGTTCATAAAACACTGGTATTTAGGATTATAATTGTATATCCATACAGGCTTCTTTTTGAGTAAGGGCATTATCTTATTTGCCCCTGATTTAGCCTTCTACTTAAGAGGTTTATTTGGTTTTGAGCACATCGGTGTTTATTTGCGTTGGTTATTGAAAACATTATTGTTGTGCATATTCAATAAATGTTGAGTTTTAATTGAGAAAAAATTCCACTTTTCTGTCATAGTTGTCCTAATTTTGCTCCTAACTACATCATTGCATCTAATTTTCCTGTGACAAGACAGAACCAGAAGACTTCATACCTTAGTTGTATGGCCAATCACAGCTAAGCACCTACTCCTCTCTGCTATGCCATGATATGCTGGTGAAATTGCATTGGCTTGAACAGGCTGGCACTGTGCTGGGGCAAGATTTACACAGTACTTTAGTATAGATGGCATGTGGGTGGAGAAGCGGGTTACTAATGCACTGACTTTGCAAGGTGCTATGTGAGCAGAAAAAAAGAAACAGCACAGCAAGAAAGGGTTACACTAGGCACTGAACTTCTGCTGAGATGAGAGGGAAACGGTAATTTACCTTTCATGTACAGTGTGAATGCTCTGAAGGACTGAGACAGGCTGCATTTACACAGCCTAAGCTCTCTACTCCTCTCCTACTGCACATAGTAGTATAATGCCTAACCCTGCTCACACTTCCTGTGTTCCATCCTGGTCTCTCTGTACGTTACTAGAGACAAATGTCGGCAGTAAATAGGTGTAATTTTTGGTAAATGAATGTTAGCAATCACGTAGACTATAACATGGAGGGAAGCTCTATGAAACAGTGACCACAAAGGGGCAACTGTCCTATTAAACTATATCTAGATAACTAGTGTAATGTATGTACACAGTGACCCCACCAGCAGAATAGTGAGTACAGCTCTGGAATATAATACAGGATATAATTCAGGATCAGTACAGGATAAGTAATGTATTTACACAGTGACCTCACCAGCAGAATAGTGAGTACAGCTCTGGAGTATAATACAGGATATAACTCAGGATCAGTACAGGATATGTAATGTATGTACACAGTGACCTCACCAGCAGAATAGTGAGTACAGCTCTGGAGTATAATACAGGATATAATTCAGGATCAGTACAGGATAAGTAATGTAATGTATGTACACAGTGACCTCACCAGCAGAATAGTGAGTACAGCTCTGGAGTATAATGCAGGATATAAATCGAGATTTTCCTAGCTTGTGACGGAAAATATAAGTTATAAGAAGACAGGAGACGAGTATATTGCATTAATCTTTCTTTATTAATGCCCATAGCAGAAAATTAAACCTTTCAGTTTTAATGCAATTAAACAAGAAAAAACTTTTCTCAAACTACAACTCCCAGCAGCCCCCTGGGATCTGAGTGACCAATCGTAGCCCGGATGACTCCTATATAAGGGGCTGCTCTATCATAACTCCTCCTCTTTCTTGACTCGACGCCATAGCCGACACAGGACAACCGACCATCGACTCCATGTATCTCCGGCGTTTCTCCGGAACCGGCACACCGGAGCATCTGCAGAATCGGGATTACTGTCCTCTGGGTAACAGAATCCAACAAAGCGTCCCAACGGGGACAGAACAGGAACATCTCAGCCGCCGCCAAGTAAACGCAGTCGGTCGTCAATATCCTGAAATGAAAGAAAAGAACACCATAACAGGGTTGGGTCGGGAGGGAAGATACTCGCCTCCTGTCTTCATATAACTTATATTTTCCATCACAAGCTAGGAAAATCTAGATTTATATATCAGACAGGAGGCTCGTATCTTGCAAGTTCAAAGCTAAAACAAACACATCACAGGAATGTTACAATGCTATAGGAGAACTAACCCACGGTAGATAAGACTGACATGAATACATGAGACTCCGGTCTGAAATTAAACTGGCGAAAGGTCGTCTCTGACAACCAATCCGCAGCCAGCAAGAGATCCGAGAGAGAGCCCCCAGAAGTAACTACCTTAGTGGCCATAGCCCCCCTAGAAGAGTGGGCACCAAAAAGAGAGACGTCTATCCCCGCCATGTCCATGGCGGACCGAACCCATAGGGTTAGAGTAGCCGATGATACCGGCAGGTGGGGACGGACATAAGATATAAGGAGCTGAGAGGAATCCGGAGATCGCAACGCAGCCGTCTGAGCCTCATAAGACTGAAGGCAACGGACAACACAAAGACGAGGATGTTCAGGAAAAAGAGGATAAAATACCGAATGAATAACGGTCTTGGTCCTACGAACAACCGAAAACCGAACGCCTTGAGGCGAAAATTGGCGCCTGGAGATATCCAGAGCTTTCACGTCTGAGACACGCTTTACGGAGACCAAACATAAAAGGACGGTCAACTTGAAGGAAAGGAGCCGTAAAGAAAGTTTATCATTATCCGCCCAAGCAGAGAACAAGTCTAGTAACTTGGAGACATCCCAAGTAGCTTGGCATTTAGTACGTGGGGGGCGAGTAAACTTAACGCCCCTTAGAAGCCGGCAAACCAGAGGGTGTTTGCCAACAGGCAAAGCGTCCACCGGGCAGTGGTAGGCTGAGATGGTGGACCTCTCCTTGCGTGGTTGGTTGCCCTCCAACACCAGAGGATGGAGACCCTTGGTCTGATTGGTGAGGAGATGCGGGAAGTGAGGGAGCAAGCGGGGATAATCGATCGCCATCCCGAGAAGTAGAGGGAACCACGGTTGAGCTGGCCACCAGGGAGTGATCAACACAATCGTCGCTCTCTGGTTCACCACCTGTAGGAGAACCTTGGGGATCATCGGAAACGGGGGAAATGCATAATGCGTCCCCTCCGGCTAGCGTTGTCGGAATGCATCGACCGTGCAGGCTTTCGGATCCGGCCTCCAACTGTAGAACTGGGGCAATTGGTGGTTGAGGCGAGAAGCGAATAGCTCCAAAAGAAATGGACCCCAAAGGTGCTGTAATGCTAGGAAAACTGACCGATCCAGTCGCCAGTCGCTGGCATCGATCAAGTAGCGGGAATTCCAATCTGCCACTGAATTGGAAACTCCCGGAATATATTCCGCGATAGGGACGATATTGCGGAGTAGGCAGAAATGCCAGAACTCCTTCGCTATATCCGCTAGGATTCTGGACCCCGAGCCCCCCAAGCGGTTGACGTATTGGTCTGCCGTCACATTGTCCATGCGCAGTAACACACAGCAGTTGTATGCGCGTGGCAAGAAACTCCTGATGGCGAATAATGCCGCCAGGAGTTCCAGCGCATTGATGTGTAATACAGACTCCGTAGGGGACCACGTCCCTCCTGTGGAATCCTCTCCGCACCGGGCGCCCCAGCCTTGGCGACTCGCATCGACTCTATTATGATGTCTGGGTTGGAATTGAATATGGTCTTGCCGTTCCATTCGACGGCATGACGAAGCCACCACTGCAACTCTTTTGTGGCTTCCGGACAGAGGGATACCTTGTCCGCATACCTGAGACCCTGCCGAAGATGTAGAGTCTTTAGCCTCTGAAGGGCTCGATAATGAAGTGGGGCCGGAAAGAGTTCCTGGATGGAGGTGGATAACAGACCCACCAATCGTGCGATTATACGCAACGATACTCAACCCTTGCGTAGCACAGCCCTGATCTCCTTGCGGATGCGGGTCAATTTGGACGCGGGAAGTCGGAGGACAGCTTGTTTGGTGTCCAATAAAAAACCTAGAAACTCCATCTCCTGAGCCGGAGCGTGAACCGATTTCTCGTGATTGATCAGGAAACCCAAGTCCAGAAGCAGAGAAACCGTCCATTCCATATGAACATTGGCCTGTGCCCTGGAGCGAGCCATGATAAGCAGGTCGTCCAGATATGTTATCAACCGTACTCCTCTGCTTTGCAAGGATTCCACCATCGGCTTTAGCAATTTGGTGAAGCACCATGGGGTGGACGATAGGCCGAAGGGAAGGCAAGCGAATTGCCACATCCGGTCTCTCCACGGGAAGTTGAGAAACTGTTGAGATGACGAGTGAATGGGGACTGTAAGATAGGCGTCTTTTAGATCTATCTTTATTAGCCAATCCCCTGGCAACAAGAGATTCCGAAGGAAGTGGATCCCTTCCATTTTGAAGTGTCGGTACACAACATGTTGATTTAAATTGCGAAGATTGAAAACTGGGCGAAAACCGCCACCCTTCTTCTTGACTAAGAAGAGGTTGCTGACAAACCCCGGGGATGATGGATTGACCTCTATTATTGCGTGTTTGGCTAGGAGATCCTGCAATTCGTTGTCTATGAGAGCAACATTTAGAGTTGAGAGGGGGGGCTGGATGACGTCCAACTCCGGAGGGTAGGGGAATTCTATCCGATACCCTGCCACTGTACTGAGAATCCACGTGTCTGCTGTAATCGCAGACCAGACGTGGGAAAAAGACTTCAGTCTTCCCCCCCCCCCCCACTGGGATATGAGGTTGTGTGTGCAATGGGGTACTCATGAGTAGATGGACGGGAGCGGGGATAGCCTCGGGCACCACATCCTCTCCATGGTCTACCCCTTGGCGGGAAAAATGGCGCGGGTTGCTCCACAGGAAGCGGGTAGGACGGAGGAGCCTGTGCGTAGTGAGCTGGAGCTCTGGGTGGTGGCCTGTAATTGGTAGATCGGCCGGCAGATCAGCCCTTATTTCTTCCGGCCTTAGCGAAAACCTTATTTGAGGAGCCAGACTTTTTCAAGGATGTTTGGGCCTTGTCCAAACTGGTAAATAACCCCACAAATTTATTTATATCCTTTTATAAGGGTATCGCCAAAAAGCATGAGGCCTGGTTCGGATTCCGCCAGGTGGGACAACTGAGGATCTAACCTCATAAGTACATATCTACGCCTTTCGGTAGAACAAGTGGAGTTGGTGGATCCAAGCATACAAATGGCCCTCTGGGCCCAACCTCTAAGTTGATTTAGGTCCACAGGTTGGTTGGATGCAGCCGCCTGTTCTGACAGGTTTAGGATCTTCGTCAGAGGTCCTAGGAGATCCAGGATATGGTCCTGGATAGATTTAAAGGACCGTTCAATGCCCTTCTTTGGGAATTTACCATTTTTGGTCAGATACTTCGTGAGGATAGGGTCGATCTCAGGGGTAGCGGCCACTTTCTTCGAAATCGAGGGTCTAGGGCACTCTGCCCTCAGCTTGTTCCTGTTTGACCTCTCGAGGGACTTACGGGTCCAGTGTTCAATGAAATTAGAAACTTGTGGGAGGGGTGTCCAATCTCTGAAGCGAAGGTGTGAGATCGCCTCCGGGTCGAAGAACGGCTCTCCAAGAGAGTCGAGTATATCGCCCCTGGTTTCAGGGTGAGCGTTGTTAGAAAACGCTATGTTCCCACCTTCCTCGTCAGGTGATACAGACTCTGCAGAAGACTCAGATTCTCCGGATGAATCCTCATCAGAGGAGTCCACAAAAGAATCTGGCTTTGTCCGTCTGGCGGACTTATGCCTCTTAGTTGTCATCTCCTTGAGGCCCGAGGGTCGTAGAGAGTCTGGAGGGAGTGTGGGTTGGCACGCCGTGGAAGGGGCTGCCCGGGGCATGGAGTGATCTTCCCCTGCCGGGGAGTCGTGAGCAGGCACCGTGTGTTTGCGTTTGTGCGAGGCTTTGCCTCTTTTAATTACCGGTTCGTTGATGAGTGGTAACAGTACAGACATAGGTGGTACGGGTTGTTGAGAGCCGGATGGTAAGACAGCGGATGCAAGAGCCGCCTGGACTGATTTGCTGATCAGTTCCTGAATTTCTGCAGCGGTCAGGAACTGCGTAGTCTCAGATGAGGAGCTCATCCCTGGCAGGGAACTGGCATTGGCTTCCTCAGACATGACAAGTATAGTCAGGCTAAATGACCTCAGAACTATATATATATATATATATATATATATATATATATATATATATATATATATATATATATATAGGACTCTGATCAGATACTAGACAATAATGATCTGCACACTGTGGAGCTATTAGGCAGGGAGGGTTGACCTGCACTCAGTGAAGCTATTAGGCAGAGTTAAGGAATGAATTCTACTGAAATAATGAAAATCCTGCAGGTATAAGCTCTGAAAAATGTCCAGGCTCCTATCCTCCTCACCGTTGGCACTGAACTGAGCGCTGCGGTGGGAGTTATAGCGGAGACTGGGAGTCCCGGGACGTAAGACCGCGGGGGAGCCGCAGCCACCAGCAGGGAAAGAGACCGTGAGGAATACAAGCTAGTATTCCACTATGAGCTGAAACAGTGGATAGAGATATATATATATATATATATATATATATATATATATATATATATATATATATATATATATATAGAGAGAGAGAGAGAGTGTATACATATATACCACTTTACAACTATACAGAGTGATTAACGTATACTTATCTGGCTATGAGCAGAAAGAAAAGAGGAGTTATGATAGAGCAGCCCCTTATAAAAGAGTCATCCGGGCTACGATTTGTCACTCAGATCCCAGGGGGCTGCTGGGAGTTGTAGTTTGAGAAAAGTTTTTTCTTGTTTGATTGAATTAAAACTGAAAGGTTTCATTTTCTGCTATGGGCATTAATAAAGAAAGATTAATGCAAGATACTCGCCTCCTGTCTGATATATAACTCGGAGTCAGTACAGGATAAGTCATGTAATGTATGTACACAGTGACCTCACCAGCAGAATAGTGAGTACAGCTCTGGGGTATAATACAGGATATAACTCCAGGATCAGTACAGGATAAGTAATGTAATGTATGTACACAGTGACCTCACCAGCAGAATAGTGAGTACAGCTCTGGAGTATAATACAGGATATAACTCAGGATCAGTACAGGATAAGTAATGTAATGTATACACACAGTGACCTCACCAGCAGAATAGTGAGTACAGCTCTGCGGTATAATACAGGATATAACTCAGGATCAGTACAGAATAAGTAATGTAATGTATGTACACAGTGACCTCACCAGCAGAATAGTGAGTACAGCTCTGGAGTATAATGCAGAATATAACTCAGGATCAGCACAGGATAAGTAATGTATGTACACAGTGACCTCACCAGCAGAATAGTGAGTACAGCTCTGGGGTATAATACAGGATATAACTCAGGATCAGTACAGGATAAGTAATGTAATGTATGTACACAGTGACCTCACCAGCAGAATAGTGAGTACAGCTCTGGAGTATAATACAGGATATAACTCAGGATCAGTACAGGATAAGTAATGTAATGTATGTACACAGTGACCTCACCAGCAGAATAGTGAGTACAGCTCTGGAGTATAATACAGGATATAACTCCGGATCAGTACAGGATAAGTAATGTAATGTATGTACATAGTGACCTCACCAGCAGAATAGTGAGTACAGCTCTGGAGTATAATACAGGATATAACTCAGGATCAGTACAGTATAAGTAATGTAATGTATGTACATAGTGACCTCACCAGCAGAATAGTGAGTACAGCTCTGGAGTATATTATAGTAGTTTACATCTGTTACGTGTCTGATGGTGAATGTGCTGTAAATAACCGTTCCTTTTGGTTTCTCTGTCTGTTTCAGGCTTTGCTGGAGCTGGTATTTGGCGCCAAAGTGGTTATTACGGGAGATGGATTTATTCCGGGGGAGAGGAGCGTTATTATCATGAACCATCGGACCAGGCTCGACTGGATGTTTCTATGGAATTGCTTATTAAGATACAGTTACCTCAGGCTGGAAAAAATCTGCCTCAAATCCAGCCTTAAAGCCGTCCCGGGATTTGGTACGTAGCTGTGTGAATGTTTCCAGCGCTTTACATTCACTTATTTATAGATCTACACTGTGCTCTGCAGGTTGTGGGGGTCTCTGCTGTAGATACAGCTATTTCCAATTACCATCAGTGCTGGTCATTGTGGTTATCTTTATAGATGGAGCTGAGAGGAATTTGTGTTTTTTTTTTCATTAGTTTTGTTGCTGTTGATTGTATCCAGGAGGTTTTTTTTCTATACCGCATGGACACACTGTGACACCCCCCAGCCTAGTGCCCCCTATAGATACCATTTTTAAGTCCATGCCTGATCCTTGGACTTGTACTCCAACCCCCCTCCCTCCCCCAACAGTGTTTTACAAGCAGTGTCTCTCCAGCTGTTTCAAAACTACAACTCCCAGCATGCTAAGCAGCAGGTTTTATGGTCTGGGCAGTGGATGGGAGACCAACAGCAATGCTCAGAGCAGTGTTTTCCATACAGTGTGCCTCCAGCTGTTGCAAAACTACAACTCCCAGCATGTAGTTTTGCAACAGCTGAAGGCACACTGTTTGGAAAACACTGCCCCAGAAAGGTAGAAAACTCCTCTGCTTAGTGCCACCTCTAGGTAGCTACCCTGTAAGTTTATGTCCAACCCATAGTAGAGCCCGAAAAAGCTCAATATCACTGTCTACAAATGGTGCCTGGTTTGGCTGATATCTCTGGTCATATTTAAAGGCTTTTATATAAATTAAACATTGACTTACATGGCTACTAATAGGTGGCAATAGAGAGTCTATCTTTTATCTTGAGGGGAGAAAAAAGCTGGGTTAGCTGAGCTGTTTGCCAGTAGTATATACACAGTTACTTCCTCCTTAATTTGTCTGTCTAATAACTGCATAGCAGAACACTCAGTACTTACTAGTATGACATGACATAGTGCTGATGAAAGTGCGCTGGACTGAACAGGCTAACTCAGTGCTGGGCCGATGACTTACACAGGACAGTATTATAGATGGCATTAGGAGGGGAGAAGGAGCTACTGATGCACTGCGTTGGCAATGTTCTGTGTGAACAGAAATGAGAAATGGCAAGGAAAGGGTTACACTAAGCACTGAGCTCAGGAGCTGCTGAGAAGCTAAAGGGGGAAGGAAGAGAAAACACTGCAGCACTGTGGATATAGAGCAGAAGATAAACTGGTTTTCACACAATGGATAGCTGCCCTGAGCTTTATGGGTGGTGAGAGATGAGAGCAAAGCTTTCCTTTACCTTGTAGGAGCAGTATGGATCATGTTCAGCATGCAGACGGGCTCGAAATACAGGTTCACAGCCTAGGCTTTCTCAGGTTCTTTCTCCTGCACATAGCACATGATAAGCCCCACCCACACTCTTTTTGTCTTGGTTTACTCTGTTACTGGAGACAGAATTACCCTGACAACAGGCAATAGACAGCATATTTTGCTAGTGAGGGAGACACAACTGCTGGCCAGGACTTTTGAGATGTTTTCCGTGGTCCATGGTAAATTTTTGCTAAATGAAGTAATTTACAGAAATGTTAGGAATCACATAGACTATAACATGGCGGGAAGATGTTTACATCGACAATGGCCACTTAACTTAAAGTGCACCTGTAAGGGGTTCACGACCAGTGGGTATCACAGCGGGTTCGCGACCAGTGGGGATGACAGCGGGTTCGCGACCAGTGGGTATGACAGCGGGTTCGCGACCAGTGGGTATGACAGCGGGTTCGCGACCAGTGGGTATGACAGCGGGTTCGCGACCAGTGGGTATGACAGCGGGTTCGCGACCAGTGGGTATGACAGCGGGTTCGCGACCAGTGGGTATGACAGCGGGTTCGCGACCAGTGGGTATGACAGCGGGTTCGCGACCAGTGGGTATGACAGCGGGTTCGCGACCAGTGGGTATGACAGCGGGTTCGCGACCAGTGGGTATGACAGCGGGTTCGCGACCAGTGGGGATGACAGCGGGTTCGCGACCAGTGGGGATGACAGCGGGTTCGCGACCAGTGGGTATCACAGCGTCTCTAAGTCTGTATACTGTATAGAAAAGAAATCATCTGTAAGATGGAAACCATTATCAGGCAGGTTACCTGTTGTTCCCCTCTGAAGTACATATTACTTTTTGGTGAAGAACTCCTTTCCATACTTTCCCCAGGAATCATTGTCTTGATCCACAGGATTAAATTTAGAAAAAAAAGATTAGACAATAGAAAAAATAGAATTTCTCTAATAGATTTTTGAGTCCTTAAACATGAAACGCAATAGTTCAAGGTTGACATATTTCTATCGCACATATTTTCTGTTTGCGTTTTATTGGGATTTTGGATGCGGATTAAATCCATTCTGAGGGAATACATACGGAATAAGGCACAAGTTACTTTTCCCCACGTGTTTAGAATAACAATGCAGCGCAATTCATTGTGATGAAATTCTGACTGCCAAATTTGGCAAGTCCGTCCTGTCTCTCTGTTTATATTCCCTGATGATTAATCTACCGCTATGCAGATGATTTCGTATTTTAGTAAAGAAGCACTTCAGATTTATTTATTTTTCTTGTATAGTGCAGCATAGGTTTATTTTATTTTTATGTTTTACACTAAAAGGCAGTAGACTAATTCGAAGCCAAAGAAATTTAAGCAGAAAAATCCTAAAAAATATCCTTAAAGGGGTACTCTTCCCCTAGACATATTATCCCCTATCCAAAGGATAGGGGATAAGATGTCTGATCGCGGGGGTCCCGCCGCTGGGGACCCCCCACTATCTCCCTGCTGCACCCGGCGTTTGTTTGGAGCATCGGGTGCAGCTCCAGAGGCTCGTGACGTCTCAACCACGCCCCACTTTTGATGTCATGGCCACTCCGCCTCAATGCAAGTCTATGGGAGGGGGCGTGACGGCCGTCACGCACCCTCCCTTAGACTTGCATTGAGGCGGAGTGTCCAGGACGTCACAAGTGGGGCGTGGTTGTGACGTCACGAGCCTCCGCCCCGCATCGCCAGTCATCTGGCACGTAGCGAAGTTTGCTTCGTGCACTGGATGTCTGGGGTGCCGCAGCCGAGATCGCGGGGTTCCCCAGCGGCGGGACCCCTACGATCAGACATCTTATCCTCTATACTTTGGATAGGGTATAAGATGTCTAGGGGCGGAGTATCCCTTTAAACGGGTATTCCAGGGAAAAACTATTTTTATATATATCAACTGGCTCCAGAAAGTTAAACAGATTTGTAAATTACTTCTATTAAAAAAATATTAATCCTTCCAATAATTATCAGCTGCTGAAGTTAAGTTGTTGTTTTCTGTCTGTCAACAGTGCTCTCTGCTGACATCTCTGCTTGTCTCGGGAACTGCACAGAGTAGAAGAGGTTTGCTATGGGGATTTGCTTCTACTCTGGAGAGTTCCCGAGACACGTGTCATCAGAGAGCACTTTGATAGAAAAGAACAACTCAACTTCAGCAGCTCATAAGTACTGAAAGGATTAAGATTTTTTTATAGAAGTCATTTACAAATCTAAGTTTTTTTGAAGCCAGTTGATATATATATAAAAAAAAGTTTTTTTTCTGGATAACCCCTTTTAATCCTAAAAAGGCCGTCCATCCACAATCCTATGACTCTCTAGAAAATATGGCCATATGTCGTAGGTAAAGGATAAAGTAGTTAAGAGGATGATGAGAGAAGAAAATGTAATTATGTAATTAAAGGGGTACTCCGTTGAAAAACTTTTTTTTTTAAATCAACTGGTGCCAGAAAGTTAAACAGATTTGTAAATTACTTCTATTAAAAAATCTTAATCCTTCCTGTACTTATTAGCTGCTGAATACTACAGTGGAAATTCTTTTCCGTTTGAAACACAGAGCTCTCTGCTGACATCACGAGCACAGTGCTCTCTGCTGACATCTCTGTCCATTTTAGGTACTGTCCAGGGTAAAAGAAAATCCCCATAGCAAACATATGCTGTTCTGGACAGTTCCTAAAATGGACAGAGGTGTCAGCAGAGAGCACTGTGGTCTTGATGTCAGCAGACAGTTCTATGTTTCAAAAAGAAAATAATTTCCGCTTTAGTATTCAGCAGCTAATAAGTACAGGAAGGATTAAGATTTTTTAATAGAAGTAATTTACAAATCTTTTTAACTTTCTGGCACCAGTTGATTTGAAAAAAAAAAAAAAAGTTTTTCACCGGAGTACCCCTTTAAGTAATTATGATAAATTGAGATCAAGAATAACCAAGCTGAGAATTGTATTACCCCAAATATAGTCAGGTGACGTACAGTGTCTTGTACATATCTGAGTAAGTAAAGGGAATTTGATGTATTTTATTATTTAAAGGGCATTTTTGTATTTGTGGAGAAAGTGATTTGACCTATAATCACTGTTCAGGTGTTAAGCTGTGTTTACTTGTTACATTTTTACAGCTTTTTTTTCTGGATTTGGCTATTTTTACTACAATTTGCCAAACACTGCAGTAAAATTGACACATCTTTAACTGTTATTCGCCCTGTTCTAGTTACCATATATACTCGAGTAGAAGCAGAGTTTTTCAGCACAATTTTTCGTACTGAAAACGCCCCCCTCGGCTTATACTCGAGTGAACAAAAACCCGCTTCTGGCTTAGCTGTGAGGGGATGGTCTGGGCTGTCCATCTTCAGCCATCTATGCTGCAGGGACAGTCAGGTGGGGAGGGTTAGTCGTTCCGGGCTGTCCATCTTCACCGGAAGGCCCTCTTCTCCGCTCCGGACCGGCCCCGAACTAGTGACGCTGCATTGACGCCACCGTGCAGGGACGTTCATGCACAGGGACGTCACGGACGTTTGCAATGTCACTAGTCCGTAGCCGCCCCGGAGCGGAGAAGAGGGCCTCCCGGTGAAGATGGACAGCCCGGAATGACTAACCCTCCCCACCGGACGGTCCCTGCAGCATAGATGGCCGAAGATTGACGTCCCGGACCAGCTAGCCCTTCCTTCCCACCGAGAAAGCAACAATTGGGGATGAGAGTAGAGAACAAAAGGGGGGGTCTGGATGATGACTAAGGGATTGACAGGCGGTGATGATGAAAGGGGGGATGATGACGGGGGGGGGTTAATGACGGGGGTCTGAATGATGATATGGGGATGATGATGTATTTCCCACCCTAGGCTTATAGTCGAGTCAATAACTTTTCCTAGGTTTTTGGGGTGAAATTAGGGGCCTCGGCTTATATTCGGAACGTCTTATACTCAAGTATATACGGTAAGCAGAATTTTACAATTTTGGGAAAAGCACAACAAAATTTGAATACAAATTACCAACAAAAGAAAAAAGTAACGGAGCGCTCACCTGGTCATATATCCCAAGCTGGCAGGTGCCGGTGTCTGAACTCCCCCCGTACCATCTACCGCCTCCCTGCCAAGAGATGACTACACATCGGTAACGATCTGCCAGCTTGGGATATATGACCGGGTGAGTGCTCTGTTACTTTTCATTCTGTTGGTAATTTATTGGAATAACTTCATTTCACGTGAGCACCTCCCGAAGTCCCGGTTCAAGTAACAGCTTTGTTCCTATTAATCTAGCGAGTAGAAGTGCCGATTCAAAACCTATTTTCTCTGTTTATGTTTAAAATTTGAATACAGCCTCAGGGGAGGTGTATAACTACTATATATCCTGATCTTATAGATATAGCAGCAGTATACAGATAGAGCTAGAGGGAAGGGATATATAAGTAAGTACTATGTATCCTGATCCTGTACAGATAGCAACAGCAGTATACAGATAGAGCTGGAGGGGAGGTGTATAACTACTATAAATCCTGATCCCTTAGAGATAGCAGCAGTATACAGATAGAGCTGGAGGGGAGGTGTATAACTACTATAAATCCTGATCCCTTAGAGATAGCAGCAGTATACAGATAGAGCTGGGGGGAGGTGTATAACTACTAGAAATCCTGATCCCATAGAGATAGCAACAGTATACAGATAGAGCTGAAGGGGAGGTGTATAAATAGTATGTATCCTGATCCATAGAAATAGCAGCAGCAGTTGCATGCATATGCTTCACTACTGCAACTGGGTCAAGTGATCATCAATCAGACTCACTGAAAATCACAGTATATAATATGTCAGAAGAAGTGGACAGTCCTGGGTCAACTGACTTTCTGTGACCTACAGGATGACATCATCACCTATCAGATCCCTCCTGCTACCCCCTGACCCCTCCCCTGCTGCTATCTCCATGGGATCAGAGGGGAGGGGTCTGGGGGTAGCAGGAGTGATCTGATGATGTCATCCTGTAGGT